>NW_028257911.1:0-300000 GCF_057944985.1 Cucurbita pepo subsp. pepo | reverse complement strand
TGTGTCTGGCAACCAAAGAGAAGGGATGGTAATTCTAGAACCATCTTTACATGCTGTTATGGGGGCTATTGCTGGCAACGGAAGATAGGGATGGTAATTCTAGAACCATCTTACCTGCTATTATGGGGGTTGTTGCTGGCAACCAAAGGAATATAGGAATGGTAATTTCAGAACCATCTTTACCTGCGGTTATGGGGGTTGTTGCTGACAACCCAAGGAAGATAGGCAACAAAAGAAAAGGGCCAAATTCTGCTCTTCTTAAGAATCTGCTCCAGATTGCAAGCGTTCCATCTTTGCCCTGCTATTATGAGGGCTGTTGCTCGCAACCAAAGAACGAAAGAGACTATAGCTGGCAACCAAAGAAAAGGGATGGTAATTCCAGAACCATCTTTACCGTGCTATTATGGGGGCTGTTGCTGGCAACCAAAGAAAAATAGGCAACCAAAGAAAGATAGGCAACCAAAGAAAAGGGATGGTAATTCCATAACCACCTTTACCTTGTTGTTATCGGGGCTGTTGCTGGCGACCAAAGAAAATGGACTGTAGCTGACAACTAAAGAAAAGGGATGGTAATTACAAAACTGAATATTCTCCAAATTGCAATCTTGGGGTCAAATTCCTTAAGAATATGCTCCAAATTGCAAGTGTTCCATCTTCACCTTGCTGTTATGGGGCTGTTGCTGGCAACCAAAGAAAGAGAGGGGACGGTAGCTGACAACCAAAGAAGAGGGATGGTAATTTCATAACCATCTTTACCATACTACTATGGGGGCTGTTGCTGGCAACCAAAGAAAGATAGGCAACCAAAGAAAAGGATGGTAATTCTAGAACCATCTTTACCTTGCTGTTATGGGTGCTGTTGCTGGCAACGAAAGAAAGAAAAGAGGCGAATATTCTCCCGATTGCAATCTTTCCTATCTAAAGCAGGTCTGCTGTTATTAGGAACCCTGCTGTTATCGAATAATAGGTATGCTGTTATTTGGAACCGTGCTGTTATCGAATAATAAATAAGGGTGAAAAAATAATAATTTTCTTGTTTCATGTTGTTTTCATCTCCAAATTGTAGCTTGTACAAGTGAACCAATAGACCAAAGAAGAGCTGAATATTCTACAGATTGCAAGCATTTCCATCTTTAGCAGGTCTGTTTCATGTTATTTTCATCTTCAAATTGTACAGTTTGTACAAGTGAAAATCTTGATCAAATATTTCACAATAAATAGAGGTGCATAATAACACCATAATCAACAAGAGCTCCCACAACACTTTTCACCATGACAATCCCAAACAAACAAGTCTTCCTCTTGTTTGCCTGTGTCATTTCGTTTCCAATAGCTAAATCATCGCTTTTGACCACTTTTGATTTGTCCATCAGTGACATTATAATTTTTGTGCTTTACAATCAGTACAATGTGTAGGAGGAGAGATATATTCCTTCATAATCCATGGCTTGTGGCCTCAGAAGGGAAGAAACTCGGTAACTAACTACCGGGGCACCTCCTTTGTTTATAAACAGGTAAAACTCAAACATTCATTTATTTTAGTTTAGTTTATTAGATGTGCAAATTATAATTAGTTCATTATGTTCGGATTATAATAGTTAAGGGTAAAAAAAATAATAATTTTGTTGTTTTATGTTGTTTTCATTCTCAAATTGTAGCTTGTACAATTGAACCACTAGACGAGAGAAAAGGGATGTTAATTCCAAAACTGAATATTCTTCAGATTGAAAGCATTTCCATCTTAAAACTAAAATATTCATTTATTTTAGTTCAGTTTATTAGTGGTACAAATTATAACTAGTTCATTATGTTTGGATTATAATAGTTAAGAGTGAAAAAAATAATAATTTTCTTGTTTCATGTTATTTTCATCTTCAAATTGTAGCTTGTACGAGTGAACCAATAGATCAAAGAAGAGGGATGTTAATTGCATAAATGAATATTTTCATATTACAAGCATTTCCATCTTTAACAGGTCTGTTTCATGTTATTTGCATCTCCAAATTGTAGCTTGTACAAGTCAAACACTTAGATCAAATATTTCACAATAAATAGAAGTGCATAGTAACGCCATAATCAACAACAGCTCCCACAACACTTTTCACCTTGCCAATACCAAACACACGAGTCTTCCCCTGGGTCGTTATGCTTCCAATAGCTAAATCACACTTTTTTTACCACTTTTAGTTTCTCCAGTAGTGACCTTATAATTTTTGTGTTTTACAATCAGGACAATGTGTAGGAGGAGGGATAAATTACATCACAATCCATTGTTTGTGCCTCCAAAGGGAAGAAACTCGGTAACTAACTGCCGGGTCACCTCCTTTCTTTATAAACAGGTAAAACTCAAACATTCATTTATTTTAGTTCAGTTTATTAGAGGTGCAAATTATAATTAGTTCATTATGTTTGGATTATAATAGTTAAGGGTGAAAAAAAAAATTCTTGTTTCACGTTGTTTTCATCTTCAAATTGTAGCTAGTACAAGTGAACGGGTAGACCAAAGAAGAGAGATGATAAATTTGGAACTAAATATTCTTGAAATTGCAAGCATTTCTATTTTTAACAAGTCTGTTTCATGTTATTTTCATCCTCCAATTGTAGCATGTACGGGTGAAATACTTAAATCAAATATTTCACAATAAATAGAGGTGCATAGTAACACCATAATCGACAACAGCTCCCACAACACTTTTCACCATGTAAATCCCAAACACACGAGTCTTCCTCTTGTTTGCCTGTGTCATTTTGCTTCAAATAGGTAAATCACAATTTTTTGACCCCTTTTAGTTTGTCGAGTGGCCTTGTAATTTTTGTGTTTTACCATCAGGACAATGGGTAGGAGGAGGGATAAATTCCTTCACAATCCATGACTTGTGGCCTCAGAAGGGAAGAAACTCGGAAACTAACTGCCGGGGCACTTACTTCGTTTATAAACAGGTAAAACTCAAACATTCATTTATTTTAGTTTAGTTTACTAAATGTGCAAATTATAATTATTTCATTATGTTTGGATTATAATACTTAAGGGTGAAAAAAATAATAATTTTCTTGCTTCAAGTTGTTTTCATCCTCAAATTGTAACTTGTATAAATGAACTAGTAGACCAAAGAAGAGGGATATTAATTCCAGAACTGAATATTCTTCCGATTGCAAGTATTTCCATACTTAGCAGGTTTGTTTCATGTTATTTTCATCTTCAAATTGTAGCATGTACAAGTGAAACATTTGGATCAAATATTTCACAATAAATAGAGGTGCATAGTAACGCCATAATCAGCAACAGCCCCACAACACTTTCACCATGTTAATCCTAAACACACGAGTCTTCCCTTGTGTCATTTTGCTTCCAATAGCTAAATCACAACTTTTTGACCACTTTTAGTTTATCCAGTAGTGACCTTATAATTTTTATGTTTTACAATCACGACAATGTGTAGGAGGGATAAATTCCTTCACAATCAATGGTTGTTGGCCTCACAGGGGAAGAAAATCGGTAACTAACTGCCGAGACACCTCCTTTGTTTATAGACAAGTAAAACTCAAACATTCATTTATTTTATTTCAGTTTATTAGAGGTGCAAATTATAACTAATTCATTATGTTTGGATTATAATAGTTAAGGGTGAAAAAAATAATAATTTTCTTGTTTCATGTTCTTTTTATCTTCAAATTGTAGCTTGTACAAGTGAACCCGTTGACAAAAGAAGAGGGATGCTAATTTCGGAACTGAATATTCTTTAGATGGTAAGCATTTCTATCTTTAGCAGGTCTGTTTCATGTTATTTTCATCTTCAAATTGTAGCTTGTACAACTGAAACACCTAGATCAAATATTTCACAATAAATAGAGGTGCATAGTAACATCATAATCCACAATAGCTCCCACAACACTTTTCACAATGTCAATCCCAAACACACGAGTCTTCCTTTCGTTTGTCTGTCATTTTGCTTCCACTAGCTAAATCACAGTTTTTTGACCCCTTTTAGTTGGTCGAGTGGCCTTGTAATTTTTGTGTTTTACAATCAGGACAATGGGTAGGAGGGATAAATTTCTTCACAATCCATGGCTTGTGGCCTCAGAAGGGAAGAATCTCGAGAACTAACTGTCGGGGCACCTACTTCGTTTATAAACAGGTAAAACTCAAACATTCATTTATTTTAGTTTAGTTTACTAGATGTGCAAATTATGAAAAAAATAATAATTTTCTTGTTTCATGTTGTTTTCATCCCCAAATTGTAATTTGTATAAATGAACTAGTAGACCAAAGAAGAGGGATATTAATTCCAGAACTGAATATTCTTAAGATTGCAAGCATTTTCATCCTTAGCAGGTCTGTTTCATGTTATTTTCATCTTCAAATTGTAGCCTATAAGTGAAACACTTATATCAAATATTTCACAATAAATAGAGGTGCATAGTAACGCCATAATCAACAACAGCTCCCACAACACTTTTCACCACGCCAATCCCAAACACACGAGTCTTCTCCTGTGTCATTATGCCCAATAGCTAAATCACACCTTTTTTTTACCACTTTTAGTTTAGCCTTATAATTTTTGTGCTTTACAATCAGGACAATGTGTAGGAGGGAGGATAAATTCCTTTCCAATCCATTGTTTATGGCCTCAAAAGGGAAGAAATTCGGTAACTTACTGCCGAATCACCTCCTTATCTATAAACAGGTAAAACTCAATTAATCATTTATTTTATTTCAGTTTATTAGAGGTGCAAATTATAACTATTTAATTATGTTTGGATTATAATAGTTAAGGATGAAATAAATAATAATTTTCTTGTTTCATGTTCTTTTTATCTTCAAATTGTAGCTTGTACAAGTGAACCCGTTGACCAAAGAAGAGGGATGCTGATTCCGGAATTGAATATTCTTTGGATTGCAAGCATTTCTATTTTTAGCAAATCTGTTTCATGCTGTTTTCATCTTCAAATTGTAGCTTGCACAAGTGAAACACTTAGATCAAATATTTTTTAATAAATAGAGGTGCATAGTAACACCATAACCCCACAACACTTTTCACCATGTAAATCCCAAACACACGAGTCTTCCTCTTGTTTGCCTATGTCATTTTGCTTCCAATACCTAAATCACAGTTTTTTTTACCCCTTTTAGTTTGTCTAGTAGTGGCCTTGTAATTTTTGTGTTTTACAATCATGACAATGGGTAGGAGGAGGGATAAATTCCTTCACAATCCATGGCTTGTGGCCTCAGAAGGGAAGAAACTCGGGAACTAACTGTCGGGGTACCTACTTCGTTTATAAACAGGTAAAACTCAAACATTCATTTATTTTAGTTTAGTTTACTAGATGTGCAAATTATAATTGGTTCATTATGTTTGAATTATAATACTTAAGGGGGAAAAAAAATAATTTTTAAATTGTAACTTGTACAAGTGAACCCGTAGACCAAAGAAGAGGGATGTTAATTCCAGAACTGAATATTCTTCTTATTGCAAACATTTCCATCTTTAGCATGTCTGTTTCATGTTATTTTCATCCTCAAATTGTAGCTTGTACAAGTGAAACATTTAGATCAAATATTTCACACTAAATAGAGGTGTATAGTAAGACCATAATCAACAATGGCTCCCACAACAATTTTCACCATGTCAATCCTAAACACACGAGTCTTCCCCTTTGTCATTTTGCTTCAAATAGCTAAGTCAAGCTTTTTGACCCTTTTAGTTTATCTAGTAGTGGCCTTATAATTTTTTGTGCTTTACAATCGGGACAATGTGTAAGAAGAGAGATAAATTCCTTCACAATCCATGTCTTGTGTCATCAAAAGGGAAGAAACTCGGTAACAAACTACCCGGGCACCTTCTTTGTTTATAAACAGGTAAAACTCAAACATTCATTTATTTTAGTTTCGTTTATTAGAGGTGCAAATTATAACTAGTTCATTATGTTTGGATTATAATAGTTAATGGTGATAAAAATTATTCGGTAACTAACTGCCCAGGCACCTCCCTTGTTTATAAACGGGTAAAACTCAAACATTCATTTATTTCAGTTCAGTTTATTAGAGGTGCAAATTATAACTAGTTCATTATGTTTGGATTATAAATAGTTAAGGGTGAAAAAAATAATAATTTTCTTGTTTCATGTTGTTTTCATCTTCAAATTGTAGCTTGTACAAGTGAACCCGTAGACCAAAAAAGAGGGATGTTAATTTCGGAACTGAATATTCTTTAGATGGTAAGCATTTCTATCTTTAGCAGGTCTGTTTCATGTTATTTTCATCTTCAAATTGTAGCTTGGACAAGTGAAACACTTAGATCAAATATTTCACAATAAATAAAGGTGCATAGTAACGCCATAATCAACAATAACTCCCACAACACTTTTCACCATGTCAATCCCAAACACACGTGTCTTTCCTTATGTCATTTTGCTTCCAATAGCTAAATCACAACTTTTTTTACCACTTTTAGTTTGTATAGTAGTTACCTTATAATTGGTGTGCTTTACATCAGGATATTATAATCATATAAAAGCAGAGTTTCTAATTATTTTTCTAATTTTTTTTATAAATTTTAATTATTTAATATGAATTTATATAAATTTATAATGAATTATTTTTTACATTTATTATGATCCAGTACAAAAATTTTAAATAGAATTTAAAACGAAAGTTTTGTGTTTTATTATAATAATTAAATGAAAATTTTGTGTTTTATTTAATAATTAATGTACATAGATAGGTAGTTGACATTTATTAGAGAGGCAGGAGTAAATTCTATTGAATTTATTTATAATTTTTTAATTTGAATTTGCTATTTCAATTATATATATATCTATGATCAAATTCAAAAATGCTATTTCAAATTCGTATTTAGAAGTAGTACGAGTAAATGCTATTTATATATATATGCTGTTTCAAAATCGTATATGTATCTTTTTTTTAATAAATGCTATTTAGAAGTGGTATGAGTAAATGCTATTTATATATATGCTATTTCAAAGTCGTATAGGTATCCTTTTTTTGTTTAGTTTTTTTTTAATAATATTATGTTATTTTTAGTTTCTTTTACATTATTATTTTTAATCAATTTTAAATATATATATAAATAAATTAATATCTATCACATTATTTTTGTTGTTGAGTTTCTTTTATAATATTTTATTGTTTTTAGTTTTTTTATATTATTTTATTTAACTTTTTTTTTAATATATCTTATATTTCTTTTTTAGTATATAAAGAAAATTAAAATCGTAGGTAGATGAAGAGTTAATTTATGTCGTAGGTAGGTGGAATCAATTTAATACACTTTAATTTTTTTAATATATACATTATATATATATATATATATCAATTTAATACATTCATAATAATTTCTTTTAATATATTTTATTAATTTTAATTTTTTTTATATTATTTTATAGTCCTTTTTCCTTTTTTATTTTGTTTAGGTTGTTTTATAATATTTTATTATTTTTAGTTTATTTTATATTATTTTATAGCTAATATAGAACTACATTTTTCTTTTTATTATTTTGTTTCGTTATATGTTTTTTAAAAAATTAATATATTTTTTAAATCCACATGTATTTAGAATAAAAAATAAATAGAGTTGTTGTTTTGAGCTATCTTCATACTCAGACTAGTTTGTTGGGTTATACTGAATTGAGCTGTCTTCATGCCTGGACTTATTCATTCGATTCTACCTTTTATTTGTCATCTGACTTAAATGTTATCCAACAGGGTTAATTTGGTATTCATGGTGTGTTAAGTAGGTTCACGCTAAATAGAGTAAATTTAGTATTCATGCTCTCCAATTTTGTGACATTATGATTACTTATTTAGTTATTTTTGAGCTTATAATTTTTTTTTTTTTTTTTTATTAACCTCCTGTTCCTGACACAAAATTAAAATGGCCCCTTTTCCAATCTAAGGAAAGATGTAAAATTACATATATTAAACATATTTTAAATTTAAATATAAACAAACCAAATCCTATTTCTTAATTCTAAATTATTTTAGATCCGATCTAAATAGGATTTTCGGGATAAGGAATAAACAAACTATGGATAAATTCAAGAGACTCCTTAAATCCAAACGATCTTTTGTAGGCGTTTGCCCCCGATTCAACCGTAAAGCAACAAATTTAAACAACCCTACTCGTACAACAAACTTAAAATCCACATTTCATAGAACAACAAACTTAAAATCTCTTATTCCTCAAACAAACTTAAAATCACATGTTCGTACAAGAAAATAAATCACTTGTTCATATATCAAACATAAAATGACTAGTTCTTAGAACAAACTTAAATTCCCTATTCATAGAACAAACTTAAAAATCTTGTTCCGAAAACAAACTCAAAATCTCCTGTTCTTAAAACGTAAAATTTTCGGTTAACAATATTATTTCCTCCACTCCTTGCGACCACAGGTGGTTTATCTTCTTTTTTCTCTCTGTCCTCACCATTACAAACCCTAAGTGGCTTTATTATTATTATTATTTTTTGTCTCTACTGGTACCTTCTCTAATGGCTCCACTCTCATGGTGGTTAATATCTTTTTTCTCTCTCACCTCATCATTACAAATCCTAAGTGGCTTCAATTTTTTTTCTCTACTCGTGACTTCTCTAATGGCGGCGATTGTCTGAATAATAGACTAGAGCTACTCATATTAATATTGAGTCATGCCCTAAACTTAGTCGTGTCAATAGATTGGTAAATCCTCAAATGTCGAACAAAGGACTTCAAGTCGAGTCTCGATTAAGGGGTGGCGTACTTTGTTCGAGGGAAGGTGTTGGATGATGAAAGTCCCACCTCACCTAATTTAGAGAATGATCATAGGTTTATAATAAAAAAAAATACATATCTCCATTGGTATGAGGTATAATCAAAGAATGCATATCTCCATTGGTGTGAGGCATTTTGGGAAGCACAGAGCAAAGCATGAGAGCTTGACATAAGAGCTTATGATTTAGAGAATGATCATGGGTTTAATATAAAAGAATTACATGCATATAACAAGCATATAACCAACTACACCACGTCAAAGTGGACAATATCATACCATTGACCATTTTGGAAAGTCGTGTATAAAACAAAACAAGCATATAACGTGCATCCAAACAATTAATTACATGCTCAATGTGTGTTCGAGGCAACGGTTAAATTTCAAAAATGGCGTCGCCCAGACTTGTACTGAAGAACTTCAGTGTGTTAGATTAACGTGATAACCAACTACACCACATCACCATTGGAAGCCTCCCTAGAAGATCACTCAAACTATAAAGTTAAGCCCAAACTTCCTAGAGCCTAAAAAAAATCCCCTCGAAACCTACTAGGAACATGTGATGAGAGCCAGAGAAAAGCCCCTAGAAATGTACAGGAACTGGATGCGATGAGAGCCTACAAGTAGGCTGCTTACCGAGTACTTTTTTTCTCACTGCATTTAGATTTCTTTTTCAGGTCTTCGCTTTCGCTCGAGGTGGGGGAGCGTTTGAGAGCTGCATTGTCACTTGAGGGTCGTTTATGAGTGTCGACCCGGTCTGTGTACTTTGGGTCTTTTATATTTCGTTCGAAACAGTATCCCGAACCCTTTCTCCGTTTGTAACAAACCTTTAATAACACATGTTTGCATTGCCTTCTTTAATAACACATGTTTGCATTGCCTTCTAATTTGTTCTAGTTGAGGTGTTGTTTGATTTTAAATTGCATTATTTCAATGTTTAATTTAATTTAACTTTTATTTTTCTTTCTTTTTGTCATTTTCGTCACGGTTTGAGATGAGGTGTTGTTTGATGTTAAATTGCATTATCTCAAAGTTTAATTTAATTTTACTTTTATTTTTATTTTCCTTTCTTTTTGTCATTTTCGTCACGGTTTGAGATTTGAAGCCTCGAAAATCACGTAACGAAAGACTCAATGACTCTATGTCTAGCAAAAACAGTCGGTTGGACCAATCAACCTAGACCTCTGATACTAAGTTTAGTTCATAAATTTCTTAGCTAAATCAAGCCTATATTATACCTACACTGAAATCAATGTCACGATTGCATAGTATGATGCATAAAAACCTACATTTTGAAATGTATCACTATCAAAGTAGCTCTATATATATCCACTAAACTTTCAATTAAATCATTCATAAAATGATTACTAGATGTACGAAAATCATATCCATGGAAGATTAAGTAGGGTCGTTTTATTACGGTGTGTCATCTCTTCTCAATCAAAGATGTGGGTCTTCCTAGTTTTCCAAGATCAATCGTCTCCCGTAGAGATAAGAACTTCGAGAGCCACTTTTGGGATGAAATGTTTAAAGTTAGCTTTGGCAATCAGCTCAAGCATTGCATAACTTTTCATCCTCAGATCGACGAACAATAAGGGCAGCGCTCTCGGATCGGGCTGGAGATTATCCTTGTTTTTCCCTTTCATTGAACTCCTGTTTTGGTTGAGATCCTGTGGCATATTTCACCGTATAACAGTGTTTGGAGACCTATCATTTAACACGTGATCAAATATTTGAAGTTAAACACAGTAGCAAAGCAACAAATAAGATTACTGTACACACTATTCATAGTTGTTTTGTCCAGTCAAAAGGCTCCCAATCTTGTAAGAAGTTCGCCACAGCCTGCTTTTGCACCTCAACGGATTCGTATCTACGTCGCCGATGCATATCTTCCTCAGCTAGCTGTAACATGCCTCTGATCACATTGAGGCCAAAGCTAGTCTTGAAATTGTTCTCGTCGTCTATCACGTGCACAAACCCCTTGTTCAACCCGAATTCTACGTGGAAGTATGGAAAGTTCTCTGGGATTGATCCATGCAATCCCTTCACACTTGTATCTATCAGTTTTTTTGCATTGTGCTGGCTCCACTCTTCCTCTGCTTCATCAATAGCCTGAAATGAACTTGTTGAGATTATTATTGTTGGAAGCAAAGAAACAGATGAAATCATCATCTAAGATAACTGTTTTCTGAATTTAACGCATAAAAAGCCAATACAAATGAAGTTACAGTGCAAAGGTATAGTTTTGATGATAGAAATACAGATTATAAACAATGCCAGTGGGAGACATAACATGAACTATTCCACACAATTATTAGAACTCTTCAGGAAGTTGCAAGTGTTGGAAGCTTTAAACAATTGAATCAGTATTTAATTGTATACGGACAAGAATAAAGAAAAAATGAGGTTCCAGGTTTACCAAAGTCTGTTTGCAAGGAAGCCAAAACCCATGCTTTCTCTCTACCCTGTTCACTCACACTTTCCCTCCCACATGCACACCGTTACACATGTTCGTTAACCGTCCTCCACTCCTTTGCCCAACCAATGACAACCACAGAGCCACAACCCAACTGGAACTACTCAAAAAAGTAGTTACTACCGACCGGAAAACCTTCTCCTTAGCTATCGATGACCATTATAGAGGCAGTAGAGCAAGAAGAAAAGAAAGTGGACATATCTCTTCCGACAGTTTGTACATTACATGGAAATCATTGGTATGGCTTGAAACATCCTTCAATCTTCTCCTAAATGAACCGTGCTCATTCAAGTTTTTAAAAAACTAAGAAGTGAAGACTATGTTTTATGGGTCGAGACGCTACGAAACAAACAGGGTTATTTCGCGGAGGATAAACCAACTCAACAACAAGCGAAAATGAACCGTGCTCGTACATGTTTCAAATGAATGAGAAGTGAAGACTATGTCTTATGGGTCGAGAAGCTAAGAAACAAACAGGGTTATCTCGCGAGGTTAAACCAACTCAACAACAAGCGAAAATGAAGACTTCTCATCCCACCAGGCTGGAATGCAGAATTCCGGCTGCTTTGCTGGTCATTATGGATTTCTCCAAATCGGAAGATAGGCTTCCTCTAGGGCTAGGTGGTGACAAAAAAGGATGAAAAGTTCTGACCAAACTTGCAGCGGCAGCAGTAGGTTTCAGTGCAGATGGGAAAGCACGCTCTAAACCCCAAACCTAAAGGTTCACAATACCCTATTTGCCTTAGGAAAAACCTAACTCTAATACCAGATTACTGTGAGACCAAAGCTAGTGGGCGTTTTTTAAGGACACAAACACATAGGGAGATTTGCAGTTCTATTGACTGCTTAGGCCATGACATCTTCAACTCATTCACAGACAGAAAAGCCAAACAGAATCGTTAATCATTCAAATCATTAAATAGATAGTGTAACCACCATGAAGAGAAATGTGAAGGATCCTAAACGCTAAATCAATGTTGAACGAGCCATGAGAGAGCTAAAAACAAACATAGGCGTTCCAAGAGCATCATATCCCATAAAAGATGATAACAAAATCTAGAAGTAAAATCAAACAATAACAAATAGAGAAAAAAATATTCAGTTTTTAATAGTGTTTCCTCTTAAATTTTTCTTCATTCTCTCATCCGTTCTTGCAATTTCGTCCATCTTATTCACAGGATAAGTTATCAAACAATGTTATATTTTAATGCAATATGATGTTTGAATGTGCACAGCACAGGTTAAGAAGCAATGTTAAAAATATGATGCAACACTTCCGATATATTGAATGCACATGTCTATAAGGAAAGCAAAAAGAACAATAATAATAAATTGTTGGGGGAACGAACAAAAGAAAAACATTCTCACCTTCTTAAAATATAGAGGAGCCTCTTTTGCTATTCCTTGGGGCAAAGGAATGCACTCAATCAAGCAATGGCGACGTTGTTTTGCCAAGCCCACAACTGTTTCAAGAAAAACCACATCTTTCTCTTGCTTTGCAAACATCATTATCAGACACTTCTTGAAGTTGCGAATTTCCTCCCAAACAGTTTTCTCCACACTTCTTGTGGCTGATTCATGCTGAAAAGCAAACAACTCACAATGAAATTGCTACTGAAGAATCATGTGAGAACAAAAAGAAGAGCTCATTGCAATTTTTTAGAACATGCTACAACTTTGGACAATATTTGTGCATAAAAGCTTTTTGCTCTCATGAAAATTTGGACAATTGTTCTCCACCAAGCTCGTTAAGCATGCTCAAGAAAAGGGGGTTTAAAAATGTAAAAACATTTGCATTTTTTAAAGTTCTTTTTTAGTGATCCAACATACTGAAGTCCCTTATATGTAAAAAGAATAACAATTTCATTTCAATTAACCACAGTAGAAAACCCACAAAAACAGGATACAAAGAGAATTAGACTTTAAACTTACTGAAATAGGTAAAATGCAGCAATGGCCCGTAACCACAGGCTGCCACTGAGGCAGCATCAAATATGTGCAATTTGCTATTGACACAGTCAGATGTTTTGGCCTGTTAGGATTTTCAAAGCAAAAGATGCAGCGTTCTTCCTGAGTTGCCATACGCCTTGGACGAATATCCCTCCCAGATAGCTTATCATCATTACTTCCCCTTTTTCTTTGAGTCGTTTTTCCTGAACCATCTTCATAGTCATATTCATTATCTGCCCGACCCGACATGCTGTACTGCTTGTTCTTCATTATACTTTTAGCTAGATAAAGATCTGTATCATCCTCCTTATTCCTCCTAGGTATACCTGGAATGTGTTTTCTAAACAAAAGGAAAGAATGTATTAAAAGGACAGTGTCAATTCCCTGGGAAGAAAAGAAATAAGCTGCAGTGACCACCTTACTTTATTTCAAAATTGAGACCAAAAGGAAACAGAAAAAAAATACCAGAAATAAGATAACAATATATACACTTTCATAAACCACCAAATGGACTACCAAACCAGGCAAAGTAAATTTTACATACAATATTTATTTTCCAAGGATGAGTCATCCATTTATAAGGACTTTACAAGGTGTACTTTTGGAAAGCATTTATATGGTGTATTTTCAAGCTACAAATATTTTAGCAATAACAATGTGTACAATAGAAAATAAAACTAAAAAAAAAGTTGATTAATCAGGCCCGTGAATTAGAGGAAGACGGTTCAAGAAGTCAATACCTAGATGTGGTTTGTTCAATTTGCGGCTTGATGGAATTCACTTCAACACTATTGGTTGCCTTCATAGTTTGTACTTCTTGCTGGAAGAAAGTAAATGGTCAAAATTTAAAGTTTTAGAACAAGAAGCTTATACCTCATAAAAGCAAGGGCAACCACGTTAGCACACTCAACATTTTTATTTTAAGAAACCAAGTTTTCATTGAGAGAATGTACAAAGGCATAAAAAAAAGTTGTTAAAAAACCCAAAAACAAAATGGACTTTGTAGAGACTAAAAACTTGACCTACCAAAAGCTTTTGGGCTTCTTCATGTTTTCCTTTCATTTGAAGCTGAAATGCCTTTGCAGCCAGCTGATTTGCACTCATTGCATCCTTGGCTGAAACACAATCTTC
Organism: Cucurbita pepo subsp. pepo; assembly: GCF_057944985.1. Lineage (NCBI taxonomy): Eukaryota > Viridiplantae > Streptophyta > Magnoliopsida > Cucurbitales > Cucurbitaceae > Cucurbita > Cucurbita pepo. The sequence goes on along the minus strand of NW_028257911.1, from coordinate 285,675 downwards.
ATTGGGCTTGTCGGATGTTGAGACAACCAATTGTGATTGCGTCTTTGTCTTAACCGGATCACCTTTAGTATTTTCAGTTTGTTGTCTGAGAAAGTCAGACGCAAAACTTCCATCATCTGAGAATTTATTTATACTGGTCACTGCTAACGAAATGAAGCCAGCATCCTTTGAAGAGACATTCTGACTTTTTTGCCTTCCCCAAGATAATGAATCTCGAACTTTAGGCTCCCTCATTTCAGGATGTCGGGAAGAGATGTCCTTCAAGTAGTCCCTGGCAGAGCTCTAAAATAATGTACCAGATTAGCAAGGAAGTTTAATTCTCTTCACTCCGAGGAATAAAGATAAGTTTCAAACTAAAATATGAAGTCACATATCCAAATCAAATTAACTCGATCAATGTTTCCAAGTACCTTTCCAGAATCACTTTCATTTTGACTGTTTGAAACTTGATCTTCACTGGTTAGCCCTCTCTTTCTATTTCTTATAGCATGCAAATGAGAACGTGATGGTGCCACTTTCCTGGCCGCTACCGAGACAGCAAGTTGGCCAAGAGAACCCCAACGTTCTTCAACAACCTACAAAATTTCAATGTATAAAAAAACAAAGAAACTTTTGGATCAAACTACCGTGTGTACAAAAAAAATAGTAATAATAAGCATGCCTCTTTAAGCCTCCGTCCATCTCGAGCTGCTTGCTCCTCAGCACGCTTCAATGCTTTAAGTCTCCAACTAGCCCCCCCATCACCAACAATCCGAGGTGGTGGAAGTTTGTCTATATCTGATTTGGTCCTATCACTCTCCTCCGGATAACCAGTTCCATTATCTTTAAAATATGGATTCAATTCCCTGGGATTGACCTTAGTTATCTGGCATAGAAGTAACTTCCATATCATCAGCGAACAACCATATAGTTTTAAGACATTCAAAATACGAAGCAGAACAAAGAGTAAACACATCAGAAGTTTAATAAGCAGAAAAAAAAAACATTCTTGACCATAATCCACTGGTATCACATAGTCTAACCATCTCATTATGATGAATATACAGGAAAATGGAAAGCAAGAGGAAGGAAACATCTCTACAAATAATCAGCTTTTCTTTCTAAATATATTAATAAATCAGGCAACCACATGCATGCTTCTCAAAAAAGCACCCACACTATGGTGCATGCCGTACAATATTTTTTCCTTTAATTGTTTACCTTCTTTTATTAAAAAATAAGATGGATCCCTTGATATCCCTTTTTTAGGAACTAATCTTACATTGATAAAAATGAAATAAAGAAAAAACAACATAACCAAAAAGAAAAGTCCAAAACATGACTATATAGAGGAAATAAAAAAACTAGAAAAATCAAAAAGTAGAAAAAAGAGAAAAGGCTACAATTGTTGAGAATAAATGACAAAAGGTGATTAAAAAAAAAAAAAAAAAAGATCCTTGGTTACAGATACTGAGAGGCTTGGAACCTTTTTTTAACAAGAAACGAATTTTTCTGATGAATAAATGAAAAAAAGACTAATACAAAAATCTCCATAAGGGAGAGAACAAACATAATAAATAATACAATTTAAAAAAAGTACAAAAACATCTCAAAATAAACAACAATCACAAAAAGAAAACCAACAAACGGCTTGAACAAAGATACTATCTCCATGTGGAGCAATATTTCTTTTCCCCGTGAGGGGCCACTTTTAATCCAATGAGGCGCCCGGCTAACAACCAACTGATAATAAAACCTCAGTCAGAGCTTCATTCGAAAATGTATCACACGTTTTAAATGTTCCTCAACCGCAAGCTTTTCTTTCAAAGTGGTTTTAAATGTTGTTCATGCAAAGAACATGCAGTAACTTTCTCATGGAAAGTACCTTCAAGCAAAAAACTAGAACATACAAAGCTCCTATGGAATTTGTCAAATTAAACGCTCCATCAACTATCTTATATCCAACCAAAGCATTAGCCATAGAGCATGCAATGCAATGCAATGCAACTTTAGATGCTCTTTTTTTTTTTTTTTTTTTTTTTTACAACCCAATTCTTTCTTTTTTTTTTTTCTTTTTTTTTTAAGTACAACAAATGTGGGGTATGGGGATTTGAACCTCCGACCTCAAGGAAATGAGTACCTATCAATTACTTTTAATGCTCTTCATGCAAAGAACTTGCAATAACTTCCTCAACCGCTAGATCGTCTTAAAAAGCAACTTTTAAATGCTCATCATGCAAGGAACTTGCAATACCTTACTTGTGAAAAGGACCTTCATGCATAACATCTAGCTTATTAAATGCAAAAAATGGGCTAATCAAAAGAAATAAATGACTCATGGTCTTCAATATTAGCCAAATATGAACCATTGGAAAAGGCAGTCCATCAGTACCTGCCAATTTTACACTTACAAACATGATTTGACTTCAGCCCCTCAACCAAACTTCAAACATAATTCTCCACCAAAACCAATAAACCTCAAATAAAATCAACAATTGGAGTTCTATGGAATTGAAAGCTTCTAAGAGAAAACTTGAACTTCAAACCCACGTTTCTTAATAAAGGACAAAAACGGCTCTAAACCATCAACTTCTAATTGATCAAATTTGTTGAGAGAAGAAGAACCTTGCTCGCGGAACAAAATATTTAAATTGCCTCCATTCATAGCTTCATCTGCTGAAATAACATCTTGGATTACAGGGATAATCTCCGAGTCTTCACTACTTAAGCTAACTTCTGAATCTCTAACTGAGTCAGTTAAGACATATGATGACTCTTTATTCAAGTGATCTGAATAATGGAGCTCCAAAGGATAGGAAAGAATATAATAGAGAAGGATGATCATTGGATGAAATCTAAGAACATCGGATGATCTTTGAATAATCTCAAATATTGATGGTACGGCATTTGAGACCATTTTTTGAGAGTAACAACGGGATATGCCTGATAAAACTTGTTTTTAATCTCTTTAACACTCAAGGGCTGAATATAAAAAACATAGAAAAACGAAGAAACAAACTCTGCATGGCTAGCTACCTTGGAACAACCAGCAAATAAGAATATCAAGAACCAGAATATCAGGACGAGGAAAATGTGTGTGGGTCTCCTTCAAAGCACGGTCTGAAATCAAAGGCATATTACTTAGAGCACTAATAAACCTCCTTATCCACCAAAACATTAAAATTCTGAGGGAACACTGAGTCCATGTCTTCATGAAAAGGTACTTGGAAACTTGTAACTTCTTCAAACAGCTTGATATAAAAATGGGGAAAAGAAACGTTGATTTGATTTGCATTTAATGCATCATTTGGAACTGAAAGGGGTAGCTGCTAAACCAAATTAATCACAATAATGCTCGAAGGATCAAGCAGGAGAAGATTGTTCAAATTTTGGTCATTAAAACCAAAGTGATCTTGAATATAAAAAGCTCCCTAGGGGAGCTACATCAGCGGGAGATAAAGAGAATGGATTTATTGGGGATTGTTCATCTTCCAAGATGTCATTAAACCGATAAAAGTTGAATGAATTATCTATATTGTTGAAATGGAGATTGGATAAACTTGGATATGAAGATTGAAGAGGAGATTCATGACAATCTCAATCCCCAGAAGTCCTTAAGTTGCATGGTGACCGAAACAAAACCCCAAGTATTTCTTGTAAAGTTAATTTTGGAAGAACTACAATCTAATCTATTCAAGTGTGTGAGGCGATACGAATAAGACCACATAAATGGCATCCATTTGCTTCAAAGCATCCATGCGTACAAAAATGTAGAGGTAAGTTCAGGAGTTCAATCCAACCTCCATAACCCTCGGTAAACTTAAGAATATTATTCTTTTCAAACACCCTTTTTCAATTTTTTCATGCAAAGAACCAAGTTCTATCCACTTACTGATGTGGAGAATTCATCCATCTTCTATCTAGAGCAAAACTTTGCCATAGGTAAACAAATCGACTGAACATAGTACATCAAAAGATTTTTCTAATTCCACAGCATGATCCTATTCCAATCATCATGCCGTTCATCCTTGTAAAGACCATCGTTGAATTCCAATCAACATCCACAACTTCTTTTTTCTTTTTTAACCCAATAACATTGAGGTGGGTGAGTTTTAAGTGTTCAGAAAGGTAGAGAATTCATAGAACTTAACCAAGCCCAAACCTCCAAGTAACGTTGACCCTCTAAAAAATCCCATTCCTTTCAAGCCAAATATTCCACAAAGCAGCAAAGGAAGTTTATTTCTCTAAACAATCTCCCATAAAAGTTATAATTTCCTACATTCATCCTCGTCTTACTATTCATAATACAACATCTTATTAGATGTATGTATGTGTTATTCTAAGTTTTGTAGTTACAAATCTTTCATAAATCTATTTTCATTTTTCTATTTTGTGCCTCACAATGAAAGCCCTCACTATTTTTTACTTTACTTCATACTTAAGCCCTAGAGCCTCATTGCAATTTACCACCTCACACTTTAAAGATACCCAAGTTTGGTTCAAGATTGGTTAATGTTATGAATTGCAATTTCATTCCCATCTTTTCCTACTTCTATAGGTGCGGGCATGTAAAGTTGAAGCAAGGATGTGAAGACAACAAGATATGACAATCTAATTTAATAGAAGATGGAATTATATTACCAGAAAGTGTGACCAAAAATCTAGAAGACCAAATATATCAACTAGTAATAACTCATATAAAACTACTCTTTCTACTTTTCTTTTCAAACCAAAGAAAAAAAAAAAAAAAAAAAAAGTTATGGTTTCATGCAAAGTCACTAAGAAAAAGACAAGGGCATACTTCCTTTGGAGCTTCTTCTTGTTGATTATCAATAGATTCATCTGAGATTCTCTCCATCGTTTCTTGGGGTTTAAGCATCCACTCCAAGCCCATTTCTTTTCTAACAATTTCTTTGTCATCTTTAGAAGAAGTCTCTCTGATGCTATCTACGAATTAGAAAAAACAATGAAACCACATAATGTTCTAAAATATGAAACATGACAATAAAAGAAAATGAGATACATACCAAAGATTTCTTCTCCAAGGTGTCGACTCTTTCTTTTCTTATCACGATTTCTTTCACCTTGTCTCCTATGTTTTCGTCGCTTTTCAACACTATCACTAGAGCTATCATCAGTATCAGTAGATGTAGAATATTCTCTAGCTAAAGTGTTCCTATCACTCCTTGATTTCCCTTTTACCCTATCATCATTCTCATCAGACGAACTGTTATTCTTGTTCCTTTTACTCGCTTTTCTTGTACGATGTTTCTTCCCATCCCTGTGAGAGTCTTCCCTCATGTCACTATCTGTTGAAGATGTTGAATAGTCCTTCGATGATTTCTTCCTCCCAAATTTCTTCTTTTTTGTGTTCTGATACTCCTCATCTGAACTACTGTAACGTGTTGACTTTCCCTTACTTTTCTGTTTCTCATTACTCTGTTTAGAAGAAAAAGACCATACATGAATCACCTCGAGTGTGATACCCAGAGCCAATAATCATATTAAAGAGTTACATGAACCAAAAGAACTCCATAATTTAACATAAGCAAACTAAACTTATTGGGTCTTACATCACTAATTCTTTCCCGAGGAATAAATTTGACTCCAGAAAGCATTGCCCGACCTGTTCAACAAAATAAATAATAGAAATTACACATAAAAATGCATCAAACCAGCCAAGAAGTTGAGCAGATAGATGTTGTTCACAGAAACAGGAATGGTTTGGGCTTATCCATTTGGTCAGGTATTGAGTTATGAAAGTTGAAGTTCAAATGAACATTCACATTCATTCCATCAATCAATAAATTCTACAATAGTTACTGAAAGAACTGAAAGCACAAAATAATATGGTAGAAGAGCAGCAAAAACCCTAGTTCCCTCTAATAAAAAACCCTAGCCACCTACCTTTTTTGAAACTCAAGCCACGATCTTTGATTGGCGCAGTCTAATTCCGGCAAGACGGTCGCGTTTCTCCAGCGTCTTTGCGGCGATTTCTGACAGATTCGGGATTGCGATTCGGGAGCGGTCTTCGTTCGAACCACTTCTCCACAGATCTAATGCCTTCAGGCCCAGAATAAAGCGTAAAGAAAGTTGAAACTTGCGTAAATCGATCCGAATCGAGCTGCGTTCGAGCTTGGTTGGGTTCTCACACCCCTAGATCATAGTTGGCCAAACAAAGTTTCTTCCACATTCATACTTCATCCATGGACAATTTTTAAATATAGGAATTAAATAAGACAAATAATAAATCTTTTAAATTTAGGAATAAAATAAGATAAATAATAAATCTTTTAAATTTAGGAATTAAATAAGATAAATAATAAATCCTTTTAAATTTAGGAATTAAATAAGATAAATAATAAATCCTAAAAAAATTGGAGTTTGCTAAGTACACTACACAAGCCTAACTATTCTAAGATAGGAAGGTGTTGTTTGATTTTAAATTGCATTATCTGAATGTTTAATTTAATTTTACTTTTAGTTTTATTTTCGTCACGGTTTGAGATTTGAAGCCTCGAAAATCACGTAACGAAAGACTCAATGACTCTTCGTCTAGCGAAAATAGTCTGTTGGACCAATCAACCTAGACTTCTAATACTAAGTTTAGTTCATAAATTTCTTGGCTAGATCAAGCGTATAATGTGCTCACAATCATTCCACCTTAGTCCTGTATTTCTTCAATAAAAGTCCAAACAATTAATTACATGCTCAATGTGTGTTCGAGGGCACGGTTCTCGGACTTATTAAGCTCTAAGGCTCTTAAAACTTCGTCGTAGAGGTCTAAAATGAATCAATATTTGTTCGAGGGCACGGTTCTTGGGCTTATCAAGCTCTAAGTCTCTTAAACTTTCTCGTACATGTCTAAAATGAATTGAGATTATAAATATAAAAATAAAAATAAAAACTGCAAAGATGGCGTCGCCCAGACTTGGGTTGGAGACCTTCAGTGTGTTAGACTGACGTGATAACCAACTACACCACAACACCATTGAAAGCCTCCTTAGAAGGTCAACCAAACTATAGAGTTAAACTCAAACTTCCTATAGCCTAGAGAAAAGCCCGTGGAAACCTACCTAGAAGTGGATGCAATGAGACCCTACAAGTAGGCTGCTTACCGAGTACTTTTTTACTCACAGCATTTTAGATTTCTTTTTCAGGTCTTCGCTAAATATTTCTCGAGGTGGGGTAGCGTTTAAGAGCTGCATTGTCACTTGAGGGTCGTTTATAAGTGTTGACCCGGTCTGTGTACTTTGGGTCGTTTATATTTCGTTCGAAGCAGTACCCCAAACCCTTTCTCCGTTTGTAACAACCCTTTAACAACACATGTTTGCATTGCCTTTCAATTCGTTCTCATCGAGGTGTTGTTTGATTTTAAATTGCATGATCTGAATGTTTATTTTACTTTTAAATTGCACATCCTAAAAAAACTGAGTAACTGTCCATCTTTTTCGAAACTTTTGTGGGGAATGATTAGGCATGATGATTTAAAATAGAAAGTCGATGAAACAGAGTGTATAAAACAGTACAAAAGTGCTTAAAATTGAAACCCTAATTTGGAACCCCAAAATCGGGATGTTTGAAGCACGTTCTAAAAAAGTCGAGTAACTGAACATCTTTTTCGAAACTTTTGTGGGGAATGATTAGGCATGATGATTTAGAAAAGAATGTCGACGAAACGGAGTGTATAAAACAGTGAAAAAGTGCTGAAAATTGAAACCCTAATTCGGAAACCCCGAATTCAGGACGTTCGAAACACATGCTAAAAAAACTGAGTAACGTTCGATGTTTTGTCGAAATTTTTGTGGGGAATGATTAGGCATGATGATTTAGAATAAAATGTTAAAGAAACAGAGTGTATAAAACACTTAAAAAGTTCCTAAAATCGAAACCCTTTTTTGGAAACCCCGAAACTCGGACGTTTGAAGCACGTTTTAAAAAAACCGAATAACTGTCCATCTTTTTCAAAACTTTTGAGGGGAATGATTAGGCATGATGATTTAGAATATAATGTCGAAGAAACGGATTGTATAAAACTGTAAAAAGGTGCTTAAAATCAAAACCCTAATTCGAAAACCCCGAAACTGGGACGTTTGAAGCATGTTCTAAAAAAACTGAGTAATTGTCCATCTTTTTCGAAACTTTTGTGGGGATGATTAGCCATATTAGAATAGAATGTCGAAGAAACGGAGTGTATAAAACAGTAAAAAAATGCTTAAAATCGAACCCTAATTCAAAAATCTGAATTCGAGATGTTGGAAGCACGTGCTAAAAAATCGAGTAACATTCGATGTTTGTTGAAATTTTTGTGGGGAATGATTAGGCATGATGATTTAGAATAGAATGTCGAAGAAACGGAGTGTATAAAACAGTAAAAAAGTGTTTAAAAACGCAACCCTAATTCGAAAATCCCGAAATCGGGATGTTTGAAGCACGTTCTAAAAAAACCAAGTAAATGTCCATCTTTTTCAAAAATTTTGTGGGGAATGATTAGGCATGATGATTTTGAATAGAATGTCGAAGAAACGGAATGTATAAAATAGTGAAAAAGTGCTTAAAATCGAAACCTTAATTCGGAAACAACGAATTTGGGACGTCGGAAGCACGTGCTAAAGCACGTTAGGCATGATGATTTAGAATCGATTTTCGAAGAAATGGAGTAACGTTCGATGTTTGTCGAAATTTTTGTGGGGAATGATTAGGCATGATGATTTAGAATAGAATGTCAAAGAAACAGAGTGTATAAAACAGTAAAAAAGTGCTTAAAATCAAAACCCTAATTCAGAAACCCCGAAACCGAGACGTACGAAGCATGTGTTAAAAAAATCGAGTAACTGTCCATCTTTTTCAAATTTTTTGTGGGGAATGATTAGGCATGATGACTTAGAATAGAATGTCAAAAAAGGGATTGTATAAAATATTAAAAAAGTGCTTAAAATCGAAACCCTAATTTGGGACGTTTGAAGCACGTGCTAATAAAACCAAGTAACTGTCCATCTTTTTCTAAACTTTTGTGGGGAATGATTAGGCATGATGATTTAGAATAGAATGTCAAAGAAACGGAGTGTGTAAAACAGTAAATAAGTGCTTAAAATCAAACCCTAATTGGGAAACCCCGAATTCGAGACGTTCGAAGCACGTGCTAATAAAACCGAGTAACAGTCAATCTTTTATGAAACTTTTGTGGGTAATGATTAGGCATGGTGGTTTAGAATAGAATGTCGAAGAAACGGATGTATAAAACAGTAAAAAAATGCTTAAAATCGAAACCCTAATTATGAAACCCCGAATTCAGGACGTTTGAAGCATGTGCTTATAAAACCAAGTAACTATCCATCATTTTTGAAACTTTTGTGGGGAATGATTAGACATGATGATTTAGAATAGAATGTCGAAGAAACATATGTATAAAAAAGTAAAAAAAAGTGCTTAAAATCAAAACCCTAATTCGGGACGTTCGAAGCACGTGCTAATAAAACCGAGTAACTGTCCATCTTTTTCGAAACTTTTGTGCGGAATGATTAGGCATAATGATTTAGAATAGAATGTCGAAGAAACGAAGTGTATAAAACAGTAAAAAAGTGCTTAAAATCAAAACCCTAATTCAGATACCCCGAATTCGGCACGTTTGAAGCATGTGCTAATAAAACCGAGTAACTGTCCATATTTTACGAAACTTTTGTGGGGAATGATTAGACAAGATGATTTAGAATAGAATGTTGAAGAAACGGATTGTATAACACATTAAAAAAGTGCTTAAAGTCGAAACCCTAATTCGGAAACCCCGAATTCGGGACGTTTGAAGCACATGCTAATAAAACCGAGTAACTATCCATCTTCTTCGAAACTTTTGTGGGGAATGATTAGGCATGATGATTTAGAATATAATTTCGAAGAAACTGATGTAGAAAAAAGTAAAAAAGTGCTTAAAATCAAAACCCTTATTCGGAACGTTCGAAGTACGTGCTAATATAACCGAGTAATTGTCCATCTTTTTCGAAACTTTTCTGCGGAATGATAAGGCATAATGCTTTAGAATAGAATGTCGAAGAAACAGAGTGTATAAGGCAGTAAAAAAGTGCCTAAAATAGAAACCCTAATTCGGAAACCTAGAATTTGGGACGTTTGAAGCACATGCTAATAAAACCGAGTAACTTTCCATCTTTTGAGAAACTTTTGTGGGGAAAGATTAGGTAGGATGATTTAGAATAAAATGTTGAAGAAACGAAGTGTATAAAACAGTAAAAAAGTGCTTAAAATCGAAACCCTAATTTGGAAACTCTGAATTCGGGACGTTTGAAGCACGTGCTCATAAACTGAGTAACTGCCCATCTTTTTTTTAAACTTTTGTGGGGAATGATTAGGCATGATGATTTAGAATAGAATGTCAAAGAAACGGAGTGTATAAAATAGTAACAACGTGCTTAAAATCGAACCCTTATTTGGAAACTTCGAAACCAAGACGTTTGAAGCACGTGCTGAAAAAATCGAGTAACTGTCCATCTTATTCAAAAATTTTGAGGGCAATGATTAGGCAAGATCATTTAGAATAGAATGTCGAAGAAACGGAGTGTATAAAACAGTAAAAAAGTGCTTAAAATCAAAACCCTAATTCGGAAACCCCGAATTCGGAACGGTTGAAGCACGTGCTAATAAAACCGAGTAACTGTCCAACTTTTTCGAAACTTTATGGGGGAATGATTAGGCATGATGATTTAGAATAGAATGTCGAAGATACGTAGTGTATAAAACTGTAACAAAGTGCTTAAAATCGTAACCCTAATTCAGGAAACCCCGAATTTGGGACGTTTGAAGCACGTCCTAATAAAACTGAGTAACTGTCCATTTTTTTCAAAAATTTTGTGGGGAATGATTGGGCATGATGATTTAGAATAGAATATCGAAGAAATGGAGTGTATAAAAAAGTAAAAAAGTGATTAAATCGAAACCCTAATCGGAAAACTCGAATTTGGGATGTTTGAAGCACGTCATAATAAAACCGAGTTACTGTCCAACTTTTTCGAAACTTTTGCAGAATAGAATGTCGAAGAAACGTAGTGTATAAAACTGTAACAAAGTGCTTAAAATCGCAACCCTAATTCAGGAAACCCCGAATTCGGGACGTTTGAAGCATGTCCTAATAAAACTGAGTAACTGTCCATTTTTTTCGAAAAAATTGTGGGGAATGATTGGGCATGATGATTTAGAATAGAATATCAAAGAAATGGAGTGTATAAAAATGTAAAAAAGTGATTAAATCGAAACCCTAATGCGGAAAACTCGAATTTGGGACGTTTGAAGAAACGTAGTGTATAAAACTGTAACAAAGTGCTTAAATCGCAACCCTAATTCAGGAAACCCCGGATTCGGGACGTTTGAAGCACGTCCAAATAAAACTGAGTAACTGTCCATTTTTTTCGAAAATTTTGTGGGGAATGATTGGGCATGATGATTTCGAATAGAATATCGAAGAAATGGAGTGTATAAAAAAGTAAAAAAGTGATTAAATCGAAACCTTAATGCGGAAAACTCGAATTTGGAATGTTTGAAGCACGTCATAATAAAACCGAGTAACTGTCCAACTTTTTCGAAACTTTTGCATGGAATGATTAGGCATGATGATTTAGAATAGAATGTCGAAGCAACGGGGTGTATAAAACAGTAACAAAGTGCTTAAAATTGAACCCTAATTCGGAAACTCCGAATTCGAAACGTTTGAAGCACGTGCTAATAAAACCGAGTAACTATCCATCTTGTAAAAAACTTTTGTGGGAAATGATTAGACATGATGATTTAGAATAGAATGTCGACAAAACGGAGCGTATTAAATAGTAAAAAAGTGCTTAAAATCAAAACCGTAATTCAAAAACCCCAAATTTATGTTGGATCGGTATGGCAACCCTAGAGGGGGGGTGAATAGGGTTTTAACGATAAAAGTGTTTAAACGTGATTAATTTTTCTAATGATGAAACTTTTTACAAATAAGTAGAAGATGATAATTACTATAACAAAGTAATTCAAGTCAAAACAATAATCAAGTAGAACATGCAATAAATCACAATAATAATTTTGAAATTAAATAGAAAAGAGTTAGAGAAAATGACACCGTAGTTTTATAGTGGTTCGGTCAAACTCGACCTACTCCACTCCCCAAGCGCCTCTTGGGAATTTGAATAAAGAACTTTTCCGACTCTTTCCACGGATCAGAGCCAAACCGCTACACCGCTCTTTTTACGAGTTCAAGAGCAAACTCAATCCTTTCCACGGCGCAGGATCAAACCGATACAAGTATTTGAGTTTGATAATAACACACCACAACTCTCTCAAAGAGTAGATTTACAATTTGGGATACTCACAACTATTTCCTCACAATACAATAATAATCCCTCTCAAGAATAAGATGAAAAGAAATAAACTTGTAAGCTTGGAGAGAACAACAAACAATGGAGACTTTGAACAAATGAGGATTGGAGAATGTATGTAAGTTGTGTATTTTAAAATGTGGGAAAGATGAGTTTATATAGAGGAGAAAAGTGGCAAAATGTAGGATTGAATATTGACCATTGAATTGTGTTAGGAATAATGGAAGGGGGAGATTAAAAGTAAATAAATAAAAAAATTTTCTAAATTCATTTATTTCAAAATTTTAATATAATAATAATATAATATAATAATAATAAAAAGTTATGTGAGTAACAGTCAAATGAAATTCAAAATTTATTATAAATATAATAATATAATAATAATAAAAACTATGTGAGTAACTACCAAAATTTTAAAATATAATAATATAATAATATAATATAGTAATAATAAAAATCGATGTGAGTAACGATTAGGTTCAAATTTATATTTTGTAAAAATAACTTTATTTAAAAATATAATAATAAGAAAAACTCCACCCTTTGTTACTCTCCCAAAATCATAAATGTCATCTTTGATATATTTTGATTTGTCCATCATTTTGATTTTGCTGCCACATCATCACGTCGGGTATGTTGTCTCGACTGTAATTTCTTCGTTTTAGCTCTGATTTGAGTAATTGAAAAGTCGTTGAAATTGTTATTCCCGACCTTATACTGTGGACAGTTCAAAATACTGAAAATAGTTAATAATTAAAAAGTAGGTTTGTTATCATCAAAACATCAATTAATTGATTGAAATTAATTAAAGTGAGATGAAGGGCCAAAAAGCCAACAATTTAGACGTTTGAAGCACGTGCTAAAAGAATCGAGTAATGTTCGATGTTCTTCGAAACCTTTAATTACATGCTCAATGTGTGTTCGAGGGCACGGTTCTCGGACTTATCAAGCTCGATGGCTCTTAAACTTTCTCCTAAAGGTCTAAAATGAATCGAGATTATAAATATAAAAATAAAAATAAAAATAAAAATTTTGAACTGGAGACCTTCAATATGTTAGATTTACGTGATAACCAACTACACCACGACACCATTGTAAGCTTCTTTAGAAGGTCAGCCAAACTATAGAGTTAAACCCAAACTACCTAGAGCTTAGAGAAAAGTTTGTGGAAACCCACCTGGAACTGGATGCGATGAGAGCCTACAAGTAGGCTGCTTACCGAGTACTTTTTTACTCACTGCATTTTAGATTTCTTTTTTCGGCCCTTTGCGAACTGTCGCACGAGGTGGGGGAGCGTTTGAGAGCTGCATTGTCACTTGAGGGTCGTTTATGAGTGTCGACCCGGTCTGTGTACTTTGGGTCGTTTATGAGTGTCGACCCGGTCTGTGTACTTTGGGTCGTTTATATTTCGTTCGAAACCCTTTAACAACACATGTTTGCATTGCCTTTCAATTCGTTCTAGTCTAGGTGTTGTTCGATTTTAAATTGCATTATCGGAATGTTTAATTTAATTTTACTTTTAGTTTTATTTTCGTCACGATTATAGATTTGAAGCCTCGAAAATCACATAATGAAAGACTCAATGACTCTTCATTTAGCGAAAATAGTCTGTTGGACCAATCAACCTAAAACTCTGATACTAAGTTTAGTTCTTAAATTTCTTGGCTAAATCAAACATATAATGTGCTCACAATCATTCCACCTTACTCCTTGTTGATTCGTACAGGTACTTGTGATTCGTACAGGTATTTCTTCAATAAAAGTCCAAATAATTAATTACATGCTCAATGTGTGCTCAATGTGTGTTCGAGGGCACGGTTCTCGGACTTATCAAGCTCTAAGGCTTTTAAACTTTGTCGTAGAGGTCTAAAATGAATCAATATTTGTTCGAGGGCCCAGTTCCCGTGCTTATCAAGCTCGATGGCTCTTAAACTTTCTCATAAAGGTCTAAAATGAATCGAGATTATAAATATAAAAACAAAAATACAAATACAAATTGCAAAGATGGCGTCAACCAGACTTGAACTGGAGACCTTCAGTGTGTTAAATTAACATGATAACCAACTACACCACGATACCGTTCAAAGCCTCCTTAGAAGGTCAGCCAAACTATAGAGTTAAACCCAAACTTCCTATAGCCTAGAGAAAAGCCCGTGGAAACCTACCTCGAAGTGGATGCGATGAGAGCCTACAAGTAGGCTTCTTACCGAGTACTTTTTTACTCACTGCACTTTAGATTTCTTTTTCAGGTCTTCGCTAACTGTCGCTTGAGGTGGGGGAGCGTTTGAGAGCTGCATTGTCACTTGAGGGTCGTTTAGAGTGTCGACCCGGTCTGTGTACTTTGGGTCGTTTATATTTCGTTCGAAGTAGTACCCCAAACCCTTTCTCTGTTTGTAACAACCCTTTAACAACACATGTTTGCATTGCCTCTCAATTCGTTCTCGTCGAGGTGTTGTTTGATTTTAAATTGCATTGTCTGAATGTTTAATTTAATTTTAGTTTTATGTTTATTTTCCTTTCTTTTTGTCATTTTTGTTTGTTTAAAGGTGTATTTACACTCTACCAACCACGGGTGGAATGAATTTTACCACCTAACAAATGATTGATATTATTTATATAATAAATAGACAAATATTTTAGGTAAAAAAAGATATTATGTTGGATAAAAAAATAATAAATTTGATATTCTTTGAGTTAAAAAATATGATATTATTTTGAGTAAAAAAATATAATAAAAATATGTTTTTGAGTAAAAATATCAGATGTTTGTTCTAATTCAATTGGTACAACAAACTTAAATTTCAATATTCCCATTGTTCCTAAACAAATTTAAAATTATCTGTTCATAGAACAAACTTAAAGTCATTGTTATACAACAATAAGCTTAAAATCTCTGGTTGGTACAACCAACTTTCATCTAACAAATTTAAAATCTCCTGTTGTAGATATAATTTATTCTAATTTTTTAAAATACTAATTTAAAATAAGATCTCAATATTATATGTATAAATTTATATAATATAAATATAAACTTAAAATAGTCCGTTGGTAAAACAACAAACTTAAAATCTAAGATTTGTAGAACAAACTTAAAACCAAAAACCACATGTTCCTAAGACAAACTAAAAATAAAAAAATCGAGTATGCCAAGCATTGTAATCTTTCCTTTTAAATGTTTTTTTTTTTTTTTTTAATTAATGGATGTCATACTATCATTACTTGTGGATTCATAGACCAGTGGGAACAAAGAATCCAAGCCCTATATTCTCCACCTTCAAATATCTTAAACAAGGTAAGAGTTTGACCTATTTGTAGAATGGCATCTCTTTCATCATCATTAGGACCTCCAATAAGGCTCTCTCTTGTATATAAAGACTAGAGATTGTAATGTCTCAAGTCCACTGCTAGTAGATATTGTCCGCTTTGGCCCGTTATATATCATTGTCAACATCATGGTTTTAAAATGCGTCTATTAGAGAGAGGTTTCCACACCCTTATAAGGAATGATTCATTCCCCTCAACAACTAATGTGGGATTTCACAATCCACCTCCCTTGGGGACCTAGCATCCTCGTTGGCACACTACTCAGTGTCCGACTCTGATACCATTTGTAACGTCCCAAGCCCACCCTTAGCAGATATTGTCCATTCTGTCCCGTTACATATCATCGTCAACCTCACAGTTTTAAAATGCGTCTATCATGGAGAGATTACAACACCATTGTAAGGAATGTTTTGTTCCTCTCTACATGAGGTGAGATTTAACAAAGTTAGAGAGATCTTTTTAAGGACTAAAATAGCTTTGGATAACAAAATAGCTCATTTCAAAAACTATACAAAGAATACTTTATTGAATCCTAAAACAAATGCAAAATCTAAGCAAAAGTTGGGTAACATAACCATTACCTCATATACTACAAACTATTAAAATACTCTACAAGTTCTTTCCTATTATCGATGTTGCTCCCTTCCCTGTTTAATGTTAACTTCTTGACAGAATGGCCTGTCCAGAATGCATCACTGCCTTGTATACAGTCCCACCATCCGCACATATCTCGTGAAAAGTATTAGTGGCCTCAATTAGATCTTGGAAAGAAAATCTTTCCTTAGGTGGGAAATAGACATCCGAAAACATAGATTTTCTTTCCTTGTTTTGCACCATTTCGGATGGATGTCTCATGCAATATAAGATGATCATAATTAGAAGGATAGAAACTTCACCTACCTTAAAAGATGGTGACGATGAATCTCCATTGTAGTTGTCAAGAGGTCCACCACAGAGCCCCTCTTTGTCAATGAAGCTACTAGTGGGCATGTTCTGAAAGAAAGTTATTGAAGGGATCGTATGTCTCACGTTATGCTATATTGCTACGCCGTAGCAAAATTAGTAGATTTTGTACTCACAATAGAATGGTTATTCTTCACCCATGTATACTTTTTACAGCTAAAACTTCTATTTAACCTTTCTTACATATTAGCTAACATTTTGTTGGTCAAGAAAAACATATTGCTTTGATTAAAATAAAACAAAACAAAATTTGTGAAAAATCAAATGAGTAACTACAAAATTTATGTAATATATATAATATTACAATTATTAGAACAAATATATATTTATCGATATAATAAAAAAAATAAAAAAGATGTAAAAGTAATATTCTTGTCCATTTATCTCACATTCTTTTTTTTTTTTTCTTTTTTTACTTTAAATTTATAAAATTTGGTTGAAAAAGTAATTTATGAAAAAAACAATACTATGTGAATAAGTGTGACTTTGAGTAAATTAAGGGTACATGAATCACCTAAGATCACATCCTTATAAAAGTGACCTTGAGGATAAGATGACTAAGAAATGTTTAAAAGACTTGAAAGTCATTACCTATACAACATGGTTAAGCATATGAACCCATCTTGTAAGTTCCTAAGGTCCATAATTCCTTGAGGCATAAGTTGTAACTTGAATTTGTAACCATATGAACCCATCTTAGTGTGAGTTGCTTGCTTCATCGTCGACGTTCGAGACTTCCGTTTTGAGCTTTCGGTATCCAAATTACTTCAAATTTCCTTCCACAGACTCCTCTTGTGTCTAGTTTCTTGAACCATAAGAGTTTTCATGAGAATCGGTTTGGAAGGGAGTTAAAAGTGAGAAAAACTGAGAAAATATTGAATTTAGGGTCGACTGGGCCGGTTCAACTGAACCGACCACGTCATCGTCTTCTTCCTCCAGATGTTGTTGTCTGAAACTTGGCCTCTACGGTCACATTTACAGCATTTCTCCCCTCGATTTCTTCATGAAACTTAAAGATGGTGTTACAAGGAAGAGCTAAGGATTGATTTCATACCTTCTTGTGGATTGTAGCCTAAGATATTTTCTTCGGAAGTTCATCTAAAATCAGTTTTTCGTTGGAACAAAAACAGAGGATTAATTATTGGGTAGCCAATTCTAGGGGTTTTCAAAGGCCTGATTTCTTCATGGAACCATTCTCATATACTTTCCTCAAGCTAAAGGACTTGGTTTGGAGGAACGCCTTTGAGTGTGGGACCTTAATTTTGAGAAATTGTAATCGGCTGCAATGTTACTCAAAATGTCGAATTTTCATTCTCTTGGATAGCCTATTCTACGACGTTTAAGCTCTCGTTTACTTCATCAAAGTTACTCAACTTGAACCTTTGAAGCTTAAGGAAATTTCAATTTGAAGGAAAATGAACCGTAGGAATTCGAAATAGATTTTCTTCAATTGGGCACATTCTTCAGGTTATTTCTCTTCATGGTCTTCTACAAAAACTTTTCTTGGAGGTGAAATCCACTGGGATCATCCTTTCTCGATGAATTCTCGTGTATCCTCGGATTGGAATTTTGAGTTTTCCGTGAAGCTCTTTAATGGCGGATTGTATTGGGGGAATAGTTTCTAGGAACTTTCAGCACTCGATTTCTTCATAGAACTTGTTGGTAATCTTGTTTAGAAACTGTAGGAACAAGTTTGAAGAGAAATGGTGGAGAACTGCTTCCGAATTTGGAAGAAATCTGAGAGTAGGAGATCCAAAATCTAAACGCTTATTGCCTACAATAGGGAGCTCGACCTTGCTCGATTCTTGTTCAAAACTATTTCCTCAACTTTAGAATTAATAGGGGAAGCTTAAACCGACATTAAGAGCTCTAGAGCCATAGTGATTAGGAGATTGAGCTTTCTAGACAATCCATCAGAAATATCTACTCTAATCCGCCTTACCGACCTTCATTTTGAATCTAGCCATTGGATGTGATATCCTGTGAGTGTTTTAGAATATACCTAATTTTGGTGGAGATCCAATGGCTGAGAGTCGAGATTTAATAGATTTTGTGCAGATGATCACTGTTGATCATCTGATTCTTGTCATAATGGCAGTTTCGTAATTATCCATATCTTCAGGGTCATTAGGTAGTTTGTCACTTTCTCAATATATTATTACTATTTTTCTAAAAAAAAATCCATAATTTTCCTAACAATTCATCATCCCTGGTTGGTCATTTTTTTCCTTCTAGACCATCTTGAAATTCCATCTAGATAAGGAATTTAAAATCTGGAAAGTTCCTTTGAAATTGGAAAACAACATTTTCGTCCTTTTCGCTTATTTCATTCCCAATCCTTCTCCAAAGGCTTCATGTCACGACCAAATATTTTATTACGAACCATGACTAATGACAACGCACGAATGCACAAAGATTTAAATATGAAATAGAGAAAATTCTTTAATTTCGATAAAGTTTTTCAACGACAAACAAGCAGAACACTTAACAGTTGGGAAATAAAGTTTGAAAGAATGCAAATACAAAATAAGGACTGGATTGACGCCCCGTGACAACCCATTCTTCTGTGACAATCCATATCTCCATCACGCCCGCTCTTGACCGACGCCTCGCGCTCCTGAAAAAGGAAAACATAGCAAGGATGAGTATAAAAAATTATACTCAGTAAGCCTCCTACTTGTAGGCTCTCTTCGCATCCTAACTTAACAGGTTCCCACGGTCTCCTAATTCGGTTCTAGGACATCTGGTTCTAATTTTAATCCCTTGGGGCTTGCCCCTTGGGTCTCACCGGTTCGTCGTCCTTTCATTAGACACCTAGAGGTTCCTTACGCCAAGCTAATATGACTATTTGAGACTACATGGTATCTAGCCTAGGGGTGTGTTGAATACCCCTACGCCCATATAGACCCCTATGGGGGGCACGACCCAACCCGTTCCCATGCAACTAATGGGTTGTACGACGTGGGGACACATTTCCCATGCGGAATGGCTACGAGCAGTAAGAACTGGTCAGGAACCCTTGGTCCTCCCACGAAGCTATAGATATCGTTCCACACTAGCAATCTATGAACACTCCTAAGGTACCTTGTTGTCGTGGTAATCCGCTAGGTTCCTAGGAGAAAGTTAAGTCTTGCTAGGACGACGTATCGCTCCTAAGATTAATTCCCTAGGCTTATCATAGAAATGGGCCCTGGCAAATAACAGAGTGTGCATGCAACCGTCTTCTAACATCATAATATATAATTCATGCAAACTAGATATGCCGGCTCAACTGGGCGATGGCCTCTATCAAGCACCCAGAACACGAAGTTCGTGCTCAATGGGACAAACTCATCCATCAAGCACCCAGAACATAGAATACACAATTCCAACATAAATTAAACGCATGCATACGTACGGCGGAAGCTTAAAGCATACAAGCAACACTCAGATAATTCACCCAATACACTCATAACAATCAATCTGACTAATCTAAGGCAAAGGTACTAGCATGCATGCAATCCAAGCGAATCCTACAAGTATTTCTTCCTAAAAATCGGGTGGTGACTTACCTGGTTGACGCGTGCCTTTTCGCTAGCGTTTCTTTGCCCGTGAGGTGTCCAAAAATACTGATTTTCTTAAATTAGATCCCTATTAACATAAAAACAGTAATAGAACTGGAACCGGGACAACAATCGAGCAAACAGAGGGAAAACGGGCCAAACCGGCCGTTTCATACGCCGACAATGCGCCGACCACGCGCGTGGAGTTGCAGGCCGCACGCGCGTTAGCTTCTGCGCAGTCGCGGGTCGGCCGGTGCGTTTTGGCTTGGTTCGGCTTGGCTCAGCTCGGGTTTGTGGTTCGACTCGGGCTTTGCTGCGTTGCTCCAGTCGATGGTTGACACATGTCTAGCGCCTATCACGCTGCCCTCCACCGCTCGCCGGCCGACTTTTTTTTTTCATCTCTGTACTCTGTAATTCGTAACACAGAGTCCCCTCTCCAATTTTCATATCTTTTAATTCGTAGTTCGGATCGATATGATTTCTTCGGCAAAGTTCTAGATCCTATTATGGGCTACGTCCTGATATTTTTTTCATAATTTTTTGCTTGACTACCAGACGAGTTACGAGCGTCAGAAGTTTGCTTACCGTTCTTGTTTGATTCTCGGATCTCCACCTTCGAATCAAGATTTTGGCCAAACTTCTTCATAAATCGTGCGTAGAGTTGTTCCTAGGTGAATATCTCAACATTTTAGGACTCGATTCACATAAAAAAGCTCAGATCTGAAAAATATCATTCAGAACCTTACCTCACGAAACGTTCTTGGATCTTGACGGAGCGTCGGTCTCACTAGCCTCTCAGTCCTTGTACGGGTCTCGTCTGAAGGGGCATTCCGACGGTGGTTCAATGAACTTTGCGGCGACTCTTTTCTGTTTCCTCCCAATTTTCTCTCTAACTTTCTTTGTCTTTTGTAGGAGATTTGATGGGGTTTTCCTTGAACCCCTATTATGGCTGGAGAGGCAAAATGACATTGTTGCTCCTCTATTGACTTAGCTTTTTTTTTTTTTTTTTTTTTTTTTTGTGTTGCAAACTCTCCACTCCTTAGGAACTTTCATCCCCAAAAGTGGATATCCCTTGGAAGAGTTCGGGATAAGCTCTCCTCACGGTGGTTATCCCATGAGACCTTTACCAAGGGAATATCTTTGCTGCTCAATTGTCTAGTGTCTCGAGCGAAAAGTCTGATAGGCTTCTCCTCATAAGACAGATGTTCCCGAAAAGGAAGCATCTCATGCTCGATTACATGAGTAGGGTTTAGAGTGTACTTTCGTAGCATGGGTATGTGGACCATGTTGTGCACGGCGGCAAGGTTCAGTGGCAGGGCAATTCTGTAAGCCACAGCCCCAACTCTTTCTAGAATATCGAAGGGGCCTATGAACCTTAGGCTTAATTTTCCCTTCTTTCCGAACCTCAACACCCCCCTCATAGGGGCTACTTTCAGGAACACGTGGTCACCAGCCTCAAATTTGAGGTCCCTTCTATGCAAATCTGCATAGCTTTTCTGTCGACTCTATGCAGTAAGTATCCTCTGCTTGATATTCGGCACTGCTGCGTTGGTGACCTAAACCAACTCTGGTCCCAGTAGTTGCTGCGTGCCTACCTCTTCCCAAAACACCGGTGTTCGACACCTACGCTCATATAGTGCCTCAAAGGGGGCCATCTGGATGGTCGCTTAATAACTATTATTGTAGGCAAACTCCATCAAAGACAGATGTTCGTCCTAGCTCCTAGAGAAATCTAAGGAACAAGGCTCGCAACATATCCTCTAATATCTGGTTTAGTCTTTTAGTTTGTCCGTCCGTTTGAGGATGGAACACTGTACTGAACCTCAACTGAATTCCTAGTGCTTTCTAGAGACTTTTCCAAAACTGAGAGGTGAACGTGGTGTCCCGGTCTGATACTGAGGATGCTGGTACCCCGTGCAGGCATACTATCTCCTTGATATATAACTGAGCCCACCGATCCACTCGATATGTGGACTTTCCTTGAATGAAGTGGGTCGTCTTGGTTAGTCTGTCTACAACTACCCAGATGACGTTGAAACCCTACTTTGTCTTTGGCAAACCCGAGACAAAATCCAACGTTCAGGGGCTATAGCAGTCCTGCTGGCAGGTCAAGCAACGACTTACGAAATCCGCTATGTTCCTATTCATTCTGGACCACCAATAGTATCTTTTTAGATCCTGATATATCTTCGTACTTCCAGGGTGGAACGTATAAGATATATCATGGACTTCGGTCATAATATTTTTTAAGATTCTCTCATCTCGGGGAACGCACAGGCAGTTTTGTCATAGCAGGCCTTTGTCTGAGGAGATAGAATACCCTGCTGGTCTCTCTGTCTCAGTTTGACTCCACACTTTACTAGGGTGTTCATCAAAACTCTGAGCGTCAATAATTTTCTTTCGTAGGGTGGGTTGTATGGTTAACTGTGCCATTTCAACAGCACCACCTTTAACCATCACGTCTATCCCAGCCCTCTTCATCTCATCTTGTAGTCTTTCCTGTGTGGTGATCATTGCTGAAGTATGCATGACCTTCCAATTCAATGCATCAGCTACCACGTTGGCTTTGCCTGGATGGTATAGGATCTCTATGTTATAATCCTTTACCAGTTCCAACAATCGCCTTTGTCTCATATTGAGCTCCTTCTGCGTAAACAAGTACTTGAGGCTCTTATGATCGGTGAAGACTTGTACTTTTTCCCCATACAAGTAATGCCACCACGTTTTTAGAGCAAATACTACCACTGCTAACTCGAGGTCATGCGTGGGGTAGTTTCGTTCATATTCCTTCAGTTGTCAAGAAGTATACACTATCACCTTACCCTTCTACATGATCACACACCTTAAGCCTTTCCCTGATGCATCACTGTACACCACGAGATTACCTGATCCGTCTGAAAGTGTAAGGACTTGTGCGGTTCCCAACCTCCTGGAAACTCTGTTCGCAGGCTGGAGTCCAAGCAAAGGGCTTGCCCTTCTTGGTTAGCTGAGATAACGTTGAGAAAATTTTGGAGAAATTCAGGATAAACCTTCTGTAATATCCAGCTAACCCCAGAAAACTCCTCACCTCCATGACTGTGGTCGGCTTTTGCCACCTCATCACTACTTCTATCTTAGCTGGGCCCACTGTAATCCCCTTGCTTGACACCACGTGACCCAGAAATGCTACTTCAGACAACCAAAACTCGCACTTGGAGAACTTAGCATACAACTGTTGGGCTCTCAGTATTGTCAAGACTTTTCTTAGGTGTTCTTCATGATCTGCCTCTGACTTAGAGTACATCAGAATGTCGTCGATGAACACTATGACAAAAGTATCTAATAATTCCTTAAACACCCTGTTCATTAGTTCCATGAAAACTGCTGGTGCATTGGTAAGGCCAAAGAACATAATGAGAAACTCGTAATGTCCATAACGACTTCTGAAGGTTGTCTTGGGTATCTCCCCTTCTCTGACCCTCAACTGATGATACCCTAACCTTAAGTCCATTTTGGAGAAGACTGTTGCTCCTTGTAGCTGAACAACCAGGTCGTCAATTCTCGGGAGGGGATACTTATTTTTTATGGTGATCTTGTTTAGTTCCCTGTAATCTATACACAACCGCATGTTTCTGTCCTTCTTCTTGACAAACAGAACAGGGGCTCCCTAGTGTGAGACACTGGGTTGGATGAAACCCTTATCCAATAGCTCCTGTATCTGTTCCTTCAATTTCCTGAGTTCTGCAGGTGCCATCCTCTAAGGTGCCTTGGAGATCGGCACAGTTCTTGGTTCTAAATAGATCCCAAAATTGACTTTCCTAGTTGGGGGTAAACGTGGCTGTCACGACCCGATTTTCGAGGCTTCAAAAAGCCGAGTCGTGACTAAAAAGATAAATAAAAAACAAACAAAAATAAAATTAAATAAAATTAAAATATTTCAAAAGAGTATTTAAGTTTACAAAAAGGAAATAAAATACAAATATAAAAGTTATTCGCAAAAGACTCCAAAAGACCGAAAAGGGACTGGAGCTCCGGAACGACCCCCTCTGTGACCGCACAGCTCTCCAACGCTCCTCCACCTCGACCGACACCTGACAAAAAGGAAGGTACAAAAATATGAGTATAAAAATTATACTCAGTAAGCAACCTACTTGTAGGCTCTCTTCGCATCTTAATTTACAGATTCCCACGGTTTTCTAACTCGGTTCTAGGACATCTGGTTCTAGTCTTAGTCCCTTGGGGCTTGCCCCTTGGGTTTCACCGGTTCGTTGTCCTTTCATTAAAGGCCTAGAGGTTCATTACGCCTAGCTAATGTGGTTGGTATCTCTCTATAAGGTGCTACCTCTACATGACTATCTGGGACTACATGGTATCTAGCCTAGGGGTGTGCTGAATACCCCTACGCCCATATAGTCCCCCTATGGGGGCGCAACCCAACCCGTTCCCATGTAGCTAATGGGCTGTACGACGTGGGGACACATTTCCCATGCGAAATGGCTAAGAGCAGTAAGGACTGATCAGGGACCCTTGGTCCTCCCACGAAGCTATAGATACCGTTCTCACGCTAGCAATCTATGAACACTCAGAGGTACCCTCTTGCCATGTAAACCGATAAGTCCCTAGGAAAAATTAAATCTGGCTGGAGCGACATATCGCTCCTAACAATAATTTTCTAAGCTTATCATAGAAATGGGCCCTAGCAATTAACAGAGTGTGCATGCAATCGTCTTCTAACATCGTACTATATAATTTATGCAAACTAGGCGTACCGGCTCAATGGGGCGATGACCTCCATCAAGCACCCAGAGCACGAAGTTCAAGCTCAATGGGGCGAATTCGTCCATCAAGCACCCGGAACACGGAATACACAATTCCAACATAAATTAAATGCATGCATACATACAGCGGAAGCATAAAGCATACAGCAACACTCATGTAAATCACCCAATACAATCATATCAACTACTCTGACGACAAATAATTTACATGGAGAGCTAATGTGAAGTAAAACTATTAGCATGCATGCAATCCAAGCGAATCCTACAAGTACTTCTTCCTAAATACCGGGTGGTGACTTATTTGGTTGACACGTGCCCTTTTTCTAGCGTTTCATTTCCCGTGAGGTGTCCAAAAATACTGATTTCTTTAAATTAGGTCCCTATTCACGTAGAAACAGTATTAGAACTGGAACCGAGACAAAAATCGGGCAAATAGAAAGCAACCGGGCCAAATTGGCCATCACACGCGCACTGGGAATGCGTGGTCACGCATGCGGGAAGGCACCAGTCGCAGGCTGCACGCGCGCCCACTTCTGCGTACTCGCGGGTTGGCCAGTCCGGTTCAGTCCGGTCGGCTCGGCTCGCGTTGCGGTTCGGCTCGGCTTGCAGGCGACACATGGCGACGCCTCGCTGGAGCTGCGTTGCTCCAGCGGATGGTCGACGCGTGTCCGGCGCCTGTCGCCGTCCTCCGCCGCTCGCTGGCCGACTCTTTTTTTTTTTTTTTTTTCTTTCTTCTCTGCCCTCTAAAAACCGAAACACAGTCCTCTTTTCCGATTTTCCTATCTTTCGATTCGTATATCGGATCGACATGATTCCTTCGGCAAAGTTTTAGATCGTGTTACGGTCTATGTCGTAGTATTTTTTTTTGTAATTTTTGCTTGACTACCGAACTAGTTAAGAACATCGGAAGTTCGCTCACCGTTATCGGACGACTCTCGGATCTCCGCCTTCGGGTTGAGGTCTTGGCCAAACTTCTTCACAAATCATGCGTAGAGTTGTTCCTAGATGAATATATCAAGATTTCAGATCTTAATTCACAAAGAAAAACCGTAGATCTGAGAAAACGTTCAAGATCCTTACCTTGCGGGTTTTCTGATTTCTTGATGAAAAATGGGACTCCGGCCACCCACATTCTCTTTTACCTTCCAAGAAAGTCTCTCTGCATCATGACCTTCACCTCCTTGCATCATGATCTTCACCGGAATAAACTCCGACGGTAGTTTTCGGTGAGTCTTCCTGCGGTTCATCCTTTCTTCTCTCTCTAGGTTCTCTCTACCTCTTTCTCTCACTATTTCTCTTTTGCAGGACTCTGGATGGGGTTTCATTTGGACCCCTTAGATGATTGGAGGGGCAATTTTACCTATTTTCCCCTCTCCCGACTTTTCCTTTTTTTTTTTTTTTTTAAATTTCTATTTCTATTTCTTCGGGTATTACAAACTCTCCCCTCCCCCCTTAGAAACTTTCGTCCCCGAAAGTTGGCGTCTCTTAAAAGAGTTTGGGACAGGCCCCTCCCACGTCTTCTTTACGTTCTCGGTTTGCCTCTTCATTAAGGTGGTTACTCCCACGAGACTTTTACTAAGGTGGTCGCTCTTTCATACCAACACTTCGCGTCTTGGTCTGGCCCAATAGGGATTGGTACCCGTATAGGCGTACTACCTCTTTGACATATAACTTATCCCATCGATCTACTCGATAAGTGGTCTCACCTGGGATGAGGTGAGTTGTCTTGGTTGGTCTACCCGAACTATCCAAATCACGTTACGAGTTTGTTTAGTCTTTGGCAAACCCGAGATAAAACCCACTCACTACTTTCCATTTAAGGGCTGTAGCAATCTTGTTGGGCGCTATCTCGATGCCTTAACATGCTAGCAGCATCATCTTACGACACCCACACCAATAGCATCTCTTCAGATAACTTCGTACATCCTAGGTGGAACGTATCAGATGTATTGTGGGCTTCAGCTAAAATGTCTTTTAGGATTTCCTCGTCTTGGGGAACATACAAGCAGTCTTGCCACTGTAGGACCCCGTCTGAGGAGATAAAATACCTTGTTGGTTTTTTTTTTTTCCCGCCCCAGTCTGACTCCAGACTTTGTTAAGGTGTGCATTAGATCTCTGGGCATCACAGACACGTTTTCATAAAGTGGGTTGCATGGTCATCTGTGCTATCTTAGCGATATCACCATTAACTGCAACCCCGATTTATATTGTTCTTCATTCCATCTTGTAACTTCCCTTGCTTGGTGATCATTGCAGATATATGAACGGTCTGTGTCATTACATCTGCACGACCAAGTACTCGAGGCTCTTTAGTCAGTGTATGCTTGCACTGTTCTCCATGCTCGTAATGTTGCCATGTCTCGATGGCAAGTATGGCTGCTGCTAGTTCAAGGTCATGAGTAGGGTAATTCTGTTCGTGCTCTTTCCGCTTTCTTGAAGAGTAAGCTACTGCCTTACCATTCTGCATAAGCACGCACCCTAAGCCCTTACATGAGGCATCTCTATACGTTACAAGGTTGTCTAGCCCATCTTGAACTGCTGCAGTCACCAACCTTTGCTTAATTTGGTTGAAAAAGTAGTTTATGAAAAAACAATACTATGTGAATAAGCGTGACTTCGGAGTAAATTATGGGTACATGAATCACCTAAGATCACATCCTTATAAGAGGACAGTGAGGATAAGATGACTAAGAAATGTTTAAAAGACTTGAAAGTCACTACCTATACAACCAAGGAACACCTTCCTTTATGGTAGCTCAATCATAGGACTACATGGTTAAGCATGCTTTACTCGGAGCAATTATATGTTGGCAGACCTTTTAGAAATTTTCTTAGGATGTATGTGAATGAGGACAAAGCATGTTGGAAACACTACATTGGTCTATCAAGATAGTTTTCCTACTTAGAAGCGAGTTGTAATATCACAATTCCATTCTTCTAACTCGAGTCGCGACTATCTTGAAAACATAAAATATATTTTAAGCGATTAAAATAATGTTTGACTCTGTATGGTACCTGCTCCTATTTGTGCCCATTCTCGACCAGCTTCTTCTTATGAGTTGAAAAACAAGAAAAATCTTGAATGAAAACAAAGACTTTGTAAGTAGCCTACTTATAGACTCTTAATCGTGTCGTTAAGGTGTGCTTGGTACAAATATTCAATAGGTAGCCTACTTATAGGCTCTTAATCGTGTCCTTAACGTACACTAGGATATCAAAATCTTTCTTGTCATATTCTTGACTGAAGAACTTATGATCTTTATGTTCAATTCTAGAGTTCTAAGTTCTTGTTATGATCTTGCTCAAAGATCTTGGTTTTGGGATTTGAGTTCTTAATCTATGTTCTTGCCTAAGGGTCTTAGTTCCAAGGTTCTCAAATCTTAATAATGAGGACTAGATCCTCATCTTAATTCTTAGTTTTTGTCTTTGTCTTTCGTCTTGTTCTTGGTTCCTATTCTTATTTTGTATTCTTGTTTGTCATTTTATTTCCTAAGACACTCCCCCTAGGAATTATAGTACAAGATATGAGCCTGATAACCTGTGTCCAAGTATTCATGCGTTCCAAGCAACACAATCTTAACCTATGTCCAATGCTTCATGCGTTTCAAGTGACGTAGTTTTAAGCTGTATTCAGGACTTCATTCATTCCTTGCAATTCAATCTGAAACCTACGCCTTAGGCTTATTACATTCCATGCGGTGTAGTCTAAAACCTACATCCAAGGGTTCATATGTTCCAAGTGACGTTGCCTGGAATCCTGTGTGAAGGGAATGAACTCTTCATCCACATAGCGGAAGCATTGGGAACCGTTTTGATTTTTATTAAGAATTAAAACAAGGTAATAAATAGAAGAGAAAGAATTCTACCTATGTAGAAACCCTAGCTTGCAAAACTTCTTGAAGTATTCCAACCATGCAAAAGTTCTCCACCCTACCTAGGTTCTCATCCAAAAATAATAATAATAATAATAATACAAAGCAGTAGTATTCTACCGAGTATCTTGTATTCTCTTTTCGTTTAGTGTTAATAAAGAGTGCGAGTGTTTGCCACAGCAAGTTGTGTTCAACAATCTTCTATCAAAGCGACGTCGGCGTAGGTTGTCTGATCTCTTGGAATTCTTGATATGCTTTGTGGTTGAAGCTTTGTCTGATCTTCCACGTCAGAAACGATTTCTTGAGATTTTTGGTGAGTGAGATTAGTTGTATTGGGAGTCGTTTGTGACTCTGCAAGTATTGTATTGAAAATGCTTGTTTTGTATTACTAAGGTATAGCAAACACGATGGGTACCCCCGAATGCATGAGCACACATTAATTCACGAGGTCCCAATATTTTTCCATTTGAAACATTATTAAATATAACCCCGATATCATTTTATTCGTATCATACCATTTCTCGTATCAGTTATCATATCATTCATGCTTATACCTGGGTTATATTTCATACTATTTCTCATTTTTCATGTCATACATATCATGTTATAAATGCAATTCACAAGACATAACGTAACATTTTCAAGCTTTCAATATAATGTTTCGTAACACGCAATTCATATAGTAAATACCTTACCAGTCACATAATGCAGTCCGAGCATAAAATATCACATCACGTTATTGATGGTGTTAATATAACACATGCGGAAACAATTTGGATGTTAGGCATTCTAAGTACATCAATTATAGTAAATTAGCTAGCATGTTCAAAAGCATTAAAGCTCAATGAGTTTGAATACTAACATTTTGCCGCTCAAGTTTCTTTTTCCTCACAAACCGGTTTCGAACCACCACTAGTGTCTTCTCCACTATTCTCCGGCCTTACAACGGAATTTTGGAATCCGGTGAGAGACTCAACTTGGGAGGGATTTAGTATATATGAAGAGAGAGTTTGTGAGAGGCTTTTCTCAAGGTTTTTTCCAAAAAAGAAAGACCTTCCATGTACCATGATCACTCTATTTATAAAGTCATGTTTGCATGTTCATCCGAATTTGAGATCACTAAATTTTGACACTCAAAATTCCACACAAAGTTTGGGATTATGTGGCAATCACCCAAGTTTGAGTTCACCCAATTTTGACACTCAAAATTCCACTAAAATTTGTGGGGTTTATTTGGCAACCATCCAAGTTTGGTTAAACAAAATTTTCACACCTCAAAATTCCACTAACATAGATTTTTCCATTAAATGAAGTAAACATTTTGACTTTCTTCATTTTAATTCAACAATTAATTTGAATAATTAATTTTAAATTAAAGTAATATTAAATGATTAATTAAACTATTTAATTAATATTTAATATTAATTCAAATGTCAATCCCAATCAATTCTGATACATATTTGATTAAGATATTTAAATCTTATTTAAATATCTTAGATTCTCTCTTTTTGTTTAATTCGTAAATAAAACAAAAATGCGGTTAAATATATCGTATATTTGTAGCGCATATTCCCTAATTTGAATTCGAACACTTCGAACTCACTCGTCACACTGTTCTATGGTTTAGTCCGATATGAGCTAGCAGAGGAACCTAATGGACCTATAGATCATGGGCTACAACGATCCAAGATTAACCGGTTAAACTCATTAACCTTGTTAACCAACATTCGTTAACTACTAGTACACTCCACCATAGCCTAGTAGTTGCACTCCCCTCACTGTAGATATATTTCTGTCCATTTGATATAACAATGATTGGTAAGTCAATCCTTCACAGGTTGTTCGTAACTAGAGATGGGTCAATTTACCGTTTACCCCTAAAGTTACTTCTTGTTCCTTGTGTCTCACTAATCCTCTAATGAACGATTGGTTTGTGCTCCAACCAGTAAATCGAATCCCTCTCAAGCCAATGAGAGGGTGGGGCCCCTTGTTCAAGACCTTGAGTCAGTGCTTAAGGGAACTACCTCTCTTCTATCACTAAAAGTGGATAGGAGTGAATTCCATTGCACCCCACGACCCCAGCCATTCACCCAGTCTTACCCCTGAAATGAGAGGCCTATTGAGTCCGCAAACTCGAGCCACTCTCACCTATGCAAATCTAAGGATAATTTTGAATAAACAGGAGTTCATGGTTAGCTCAAGATTAAAATCGAGTTACCTAGGTCATCGAATGAAAAGAAATTCAGTCTCAACAGTAAACGACATTATAAAGTAAGAGTGATTTTCTTCATGGTTCGATCATATGCAATACTCATTGCATAGGACACCCCCACTCACATGTCTCCACATGTACAATTTAGTGATCACATTGTTTATGTTATATACAAAAGTGGGCCGCATCCATAGTGTCCCCAAGATAAGGTACTCAGCCTTATCCTCATACTATAGATCATTTTGACTATATACTTGAACTTGATCCACTCTTATGTCTCTACATACAGTTCAAGTAATCATACTATTGTGGGAGTGTTCTTAGTTTATTGGATTTAGATTAATAATCGTAAAGTTCACTTTATCCAATAACAATCTTTACTGAATAAAAAACAATAATAACTTTATTGTATATAGAATATGTTTTTGTTTACGAACTATGAGTTTTAGGACATAAAACCCAACAAACTCCCACTAAGACTAAAACTATAGTGGGCTTTTATAACGTTAAGTAGAGAGAAAGACATAAATACAATAAACTAGGGCATCACATACTCATGCCTTTTCTCCCACTTGCCCTAGATTACATAACTCGTAGTCATAGACTCACTCGGTGCCCTTCAATCACTTTAGCCGTGAGGGGCTTTGTAAATGGATAAGCAATGTTGTGCTCTGAAGCTATCTGTGTGACGATCGCATCTCCTCGTTGCACAATCTCCCTTATGAGATCATATTTGCGCTCAATATGTTTTCCTCGCTTATGGCTTCTTGGTTCTTTTGAATTTGCAACTGCTCCACTGTTATCACAATAAAGAGTGACGGGAAGATGCATATTTGGAACGACATCCAAATAAGTTAAGAACTTCCTAAGCCATACAGATTCTTTCGCTGCTTCACAAGCAGCAACATAGTCAACCTCCATGGTGGAATCAACAATGCAACCTTGCTTTATGCTTCTCCATATTATTGCTCCTCCATTCAGAGTAAAGACAGATCCTGATGTCGATTTCTTCGAATCTACATCGGTCTGAAAATCTGAGTCAGTGTACCCTATAAGGATCAGATCCTTAGCACCGTACATTAGCATATAGTCCCTCGTTCTCCTAAGATACTTGAGGATATTCTTAACGGAAGTCCAATGAGAAAGTCCCCGATTGGACTGATATCTACTAACAATTCCCACAGCATAGCATTTGTCGGGTCGGGTACATAGCATGACATACATCAGACTTCCGACTGCTGATGCATAGGGAATGTGTCTCATATCCTCAACTTCTTGAGGTGTCTTAGGACTTTGTTCCTTCAACCAATGAACTCCATGCCTGAAAGGTAATAATTCTTTCTTGGAGTCCTGCATCTTATATCGAATCAACATTTTATCGATGTATGATGCCTGAGACAATGCTAGTATTTATTCTTGCCATTTCGAACAATTTGAATTCCAAGAACAAACTAAGTCTCTCCCAAATCTTTCATTTGGAATTGTGTCGCTAGCCAATGCTTAATGTCAGTCAGAAATCTCAATGAGTGAGATATCGTCAACGTACAACACGAGGAAAGCTATTGTAGAGTTGACTATCCTTTTATAAACACAAGGTTCGTCAACATTCTATTTAAAGCCATAAGATTTGATCGCAGTATCAAACTTTATATTCCAGGATCGAGATTCTTGCTTCAACCCATAAATGGATCGTTTAAGCTTGCAAACCCTTTGCTCATGATCCTGTTCAATGAACCCCTCTGGTTGAGCCATATAAATACTCTCTTCAAGATTGCCGTTTAAAAAGGCTGTCTTAACATCCATTTGCCAAATTTCATAATCATAAAATGTGGCAATAGACAAGAGTATTCTTATCGATTTAAGCATAGCAACAGGAGAGAAGGTTTCTTCATGGTCCACCCCCTCTCTTTGGGTATAACCCTTTGCTACAAGTCGAGCTTTAAAGGTTTGTACCTTATCGGTTTGGTCTCGTTTCCTCTTATAGATCCATTTGCAACCAATAGGTTTTACCCCATCTGGTTGATCTACAAGTTCCCAGACTGAATTGAAGTATATTGACTCCATTTCAAGATTCATGGCTTTGATCCACTGATCTCTATCTTCCTCATTCATTGGATGTTTATAGGTCAATGGATCCTCAACGCCATCATCAGGTATGATGACTTGAGTTTCTGCCAAACTCAAGTAACGATCGTGTTGAGTTACATCCCTGCCACTACGTCGAGGCATTCTCAACTCTTGAGAAGGATGTGATTGACCAGAAGTGTCAAGTCGATCAACAATTCTTGTTGAAGGACCAGCTTGATCAACAACTCTTGTTGTTTTATCAGTAGCTTCTTTAGAAATCTCACTTAATACTAGTTTGTTGCGAGGTTGATGATTTCTTACGTGGTCTTCCTCTAAGAATGTAGCGTTTGTTGATACAAATACTCTATTTTCTCGAGGTCATAAAACAAACCACCTTTCGTCTCTTTGGGGTATCTTACGAATAGACATAATTCTAAACGACGTTCTAATTTCTTGGGGTTTTGCAACAACACATGTGTTGGACATCCCCAAATCTTGAAGTGACGTAAACTACCTTTACGCCCTTTCCATAACTCATAAGGTGTTTCCGAAACACTCTTAGTAGGAACCATGTTCAAAATGTATGTAGCAGTCTCCACTCCATATCCCCAAAACGGATCGGGTAATTGAGCCAAACTCATCATAGACCGAACCATGTCTAACAGAGTTCTATTTCTCCTTTTTGATACACCATTTTGTTGAGGCATACTAGGAGCTGAGAGTTGAGACCTTATTCCAAGTCCATGTACTCTCCTCCTCGATCTGATCGAAGTGTTTTAATAGTTTTACCTAATAGATTCTCAACCTCAGTCTTATACTCTCTGAATTTTTCAATAGCTTCAGACTTGTGATGCATTAGGTAAAGATAACCATACCTTGAATAATCATCAATAAAACTGATGAAATATTTATACCCTCCTCGTGCTTTGACATTCATTGGACCACACAGATCTGTATGCACGAGTTCTAAGATTTCTTTGGCTCTATAACCTTTTTCGGAAAACGGTTGTTTAGTCATTTTACCCTCATGACAAGACTCACATGGAGGTAAAGAGTTGTCTTCTAACTCATTTAGAAGTCCTCTTTTAACCAATCTCTCAATCCTATTGAGATTAATGTGGCCTAGTATTAAGTGCCAAAGATAGGTATTAGGAGAAATCTTTTGTCGTTTATTTTGAGTTTCAGCTGTTTTAAACATCTCGGTATTTAAAATAGCTTTTGTTTCGCTTGGTTTTAACATATATAAGTTGTTTTCTAGTTTTGCAGAACAAATATGAATACCTCTTTTGCAAATGAACACTTCATTGATTTCAAAAGATACTTTATACAATTGTTCTAATAAACAAGAGATAGATATTAGATTTCTTTTCATTTCAGGAACAAAAAGTAGATTATCTAATATAATGAATCTATCTCCAAAAAACAACTTTAAATTTCCTACTGATCTTGCTGAGACAACCTCTCCTGTTCCAACCCTGAGTGTTATCTCGCTGTCCGCAAGCATTCTCTAGGAGCTAGTTTCCTGGTAAAAAGAACAAATATGATTAGTGGCACCTGAATCTAGTATCAAAGTTGAGTTATCATACTCTTCTAAACATATTTCTATAACGAGTAAATCATATTTACCTTGTTGTGTCTTTTCGGCTTTCTTCTTTGCATGGTATTTTGGGCAGTTTCTCTTCCACTGCCCGATTTCAAAAGATACTTTATACAATTGTTCTAATAAACAAGAGATAGATATTAGATTTCTTTTCACTTCAGGAACAAAAAGTAGATTATCTAATATAATGAATCTATCTCCAAAAAACAACTTTAAATTTCCTACTGATCTTGCTGAGACAACCTCTCCTGTTCCAACCCTGAGTGTTATCTCGCTGTCCGCAAGCATTCTCTAGGAGCTAGTTTCCTGGTAAAAAGAACAAATATGATT
Source organism: Cucurbita pepo subsp. pepo (assembly GCF_057944985.1). Classification (NCBI taxonomy): domain Eukaryota; kingdom Viridiplantae; phylum Streptophyta; class Magnoliopsida; order Cucurbitales; family Cucurbitaceae; genus Cucurbita; species Cucurbita pepo. The sequence goes on along the minus strand of NW_028257911.1, from coordinate 250,667 downwards.
AGTGGCACCTGAATCTAGTATCCAAGTTGAGTTATCATACTCTTCTAAACATATTTCTATAACGAGTAAATCATATTTACCTTGTTGTGTCTTTTCGGCTTTCTTCTTTGCATGGTATTTTGGGCAGTTTCTCTTACACTGCCCGATTTCAAAAGATACTTTATACAATTGTTCTAATAAACAAGAGATAGATTTAGATTTCTTTTCACTTCAGGAACAAAAAGTAGATTATCTAATATAATGAATCTATCTCCAAAAAACAACTTTAAATTTCCTACTGATCTTGCTGAGACAACCTCTCCTGTTCCAACCCTGAGTGTTATCTCGCTGTCCGCAAGCATTCTCTAGGAGCTAGTTTCCTGGTAAAAAGAACAAATATGATTAGTGGCACCTGAATCTAGTATCCAAGTTGAGTTATCATACTCTTCTAAACATATTTCTATAACGAGTAAATCATATTTACCTTGTTGTGTCTTTTCGGCTTTCTTCTTTGCATGGTATTTTGGGCAGTTTCTCTTACACTGCCCGATTTCAAAAGATACTTTATACAATTGTTCTAATAAACAAGAGATAGATTTAGATTTCTTTTCACTTCAGGAACAAAAAGTAGATTATCTAATATAATGAATCTATCTCCAAAAAACAACTTTAAATTTCCTACTGATCTTGCTGAGACAACCTCTCCTGTTACAACCCTAAGTGTTATCTCGCTGTCCGCAAGCATTCTCTAGGAGCTAGTTTCCTGGTAAAAAGAACAAATATGATTAGTGGCACCTGAATCTAGTATCCAAGTTGAGTTATCATACTCTTCTAAACATATTTCTATAACGAGTAAATCATATTTACCTTGTTGTGTCTTTTCGGCTTTCTTCTTTGCATGGTATTTTTGGCAGTTTCTCTTCCACTGCCCGTTTTCGTTGCAATGGAAACAATTTCCTTTATCTGCTTTTTGAATCTTGTGTTTGCGGCTAGTAGGAATCTTATTTTCCCTTTACCCTTCTTATTCACTTTATAATGTCGTTTACTGTTGAGACTGATTTTCTTTTCATTCGATAACCTAGGTAACTCAGTTTTAATCCTGGCTAACCATGAACTCCTGTTTATTCGGAATTATCCTTATATTTGCACGGGTGAGAGTGGCTCTAGTTCGCCGACTCCATAGGCCTCCCATTTCAAGGGTAAGACTGGGTGAATGGCTGGGGACTTGGGGTGCAAGATGGAATTCACTCCTACCCACTTTTAGGGATAGAAGAAAGGTAGTTCCCTTAAGCACTGACTCCAGGTCTTTAACAAGGGGCCCCACCCTCCCCTTGGCCTAAGAGGGATTCGGTTTACTGGTTGGACCACAAACCAATTGTTCATTAGAGGATCAGTGCGACATAAGGAACAAGAAGTAACTTTAAGGGTAAAACGGTAAATTGACCCAACTCTAGTTACGAACAACCTGTGAAGGATCGACTTACTAATCATGGTTATATCAAATGGACCGAAATATATCTATAGTGAGGGGAGTGCAACTACTAGGCTATAGGGAATATGCGCTACATATATACGATATATTTAACTGCATTTTTGTTTTATTTACGAATTAAACAAAAGGAGAGAATCTGAGATATTTAAATAAGATTTAAATATCTTAATCAATTATGTGTCGGAATTGATTGAGATTGGCATTTGAATTAATATTAAATATTAATTAAATAGTTTAATTAATCATTTAATGTTACTTTAATTTGAAATTCATTATTCAAATTAATTGTTCAATTAAAATGAAGAAAGTCAAAATGTTGACTTCATTTAATGGAAAAATCCATGATAGTGGAATTTTGAAGTGTCAAAATTTGGTTTAACCAAACTTGCATGCTTGCCAAATAAATCCCACAAGTTTAAGTGGAATTTTGAGTGTCAAAATTTGGTTAACTCAAACATGCATGCTTGCCACATAATCCCAAACATTTGAGTGGAATTTTGAGTGTCAAAATTTGTTGATCTCAAATTTGCATGAACATGCAAACATGACTCTTTAAATAGAGTGATCATGGTACATGGAAGGTCTTCTTCTTCTTGGTGAAAAACCTTGAGAAAAACCTCTCACAAACACTCTCTTCACATATACAAAATCCCTCCCAAGTTTAGTCACTCACCGGATTCCACAATCCCGTTCCAAGGCCGGAGGATAGTGGAGAAGACACTAGTGGTGGTTCGAAACCGGTTCGTGAGGAAAAAGAAGTTTGAACTACAAAAGATTAGTATCTAAACTCATTAAGTTTTAATACTTATGAACATGCTAGTTATTTACTATAATTGATGTTCTAAAAGTGCCTAAGATCCAAATTGCTTCCGCATGTGTTATATTAACACCATCAAATATAACTTAAGTCTAGGTGATTTTTCTAAATCTTACATCACTTAAGCATGCTCATAAAACTGGGCTTACTAAGCTCAAGTACTGGTCTGATCTCCAGGTAGTAGGTGTTCCGTAAACCGTCAACTTAAGTACCTCCAGCCTTAGACAAGATCGTGCCAAGTGAGCTTTCTCCGCAATTTTGTAAGACATCGACCTATTTTAACTATTAAAATTGCGTGCTCGGTTCTTAACCCTAAGTGAGTATGCACTTATCTTTATTATAGATTTTAACGTCTATCTTATTTTATGACGTTGAAAATAACCTATAACATGCATCTAACATGCTTTATATAACAATTATATAATCATCCATTCCATGCAATAATATAACAATTTATATCTATCACTCATGGAACCCTAAACATGCATACTATACATTATAACACTTATAACATACTTGGAATGCATGAAACATGCTTAGCCTATTGTGGGATTTTAAATCTATATGACATACTTTATGCATATACATTTTCTATTTAACTAAAACATACATTCATAATGCATAATTAATTAAACACGCTAAAGTGGATTGGTTTTGGCATTTTAAAATAAGCAATTAACTAAATTATTACATTAATAATTAAAAATAACTTAAACCTCTCCCGAGGATCACGAGCTGGGAGAACCAACCCTTAAAACCGTTGAACCGGACCCCAACGGTAGAAAAAACACCCGAACGGCCTCTTCCATCTTCTTTTCCAGTTAAGCTTGCTATCTCTTCCATTTTCGATCAATTACAACCTAAAATGGACTCTAATGACTCCATAAAAATTACAGACCTTTCTAAACTCATTAAAACCCATACACATTAGGCTTGTTACAAGAATTGTATCAAATGGAAGCAAAGAAAAAATGCGAAAACCCAAAACATCCACTTTAGCAACCACAAAATTTCATTCATGAAATAGTACCAACCATGCTCAAATTAATTAAATAAAGTGCCTAAAACTTGCTCTGATACCAATTGATGGTGTTAATATAACACATGCGGAAGCAATTTGGATCTTAGGCACTCTAAGTACATCAATTATAGTAAATTAGCTAGCATGTTCAAAAGCATTAAAGCTCAATGAGTTTGAATACTAACCTTTTGTCGCTCAAGTTTCTTTTTCCTCACGAACCGGTTTCGAACGACCACTAGTGTCTTCTCCACTATTCTCCGGCCTTAGAACGAAATTGTGGAATCCGGTGAGTGACTAAACAGGGGAGGGATTTAGTATATATGAAGAGAGAGTTTGTGAGAGGTTTTCACTCAAATGTTTGGGATTATGTGGCAAGCATGCAAGTTTAAGTTCACAAAATTTTGACACTCAAAATTCCACTAAAATTCGTGGGGTTTATTTGGCAAGCATGCAAGTTTGGTTAAACCAAATTTTAACACCTCAAAACTCCACTGGATTTTTCCATTAAATGAAGTAAACATTTTGACTTTTTTCATTTTAATTCAACAATTAATTTGAATAATTCATTTCAAATTAAATTAATATTAAATGACTAGTTAAACTATTTAATTAATATTTAATATTAATTCAAATGTCAATCCCAATCAATTCCGACACATATTTGATTAAGATATTTAAATCTTATTTAAATATCTTAGATACTCTCTTTTTGTTTAATTCGTAAATAAAACAAAAATGCGGTTAAATATATCGTATATTTGTAGCGCATATTCCCTAATTTTAATTCGAACACTTCGAACTCACTCGTCACACTGTTCTATTGTTTAGTCCGATATGAGCTAGCAGAGGGACCTAATGGACCTGTAGATCATGGGCTCCAACGATCCAAGATTAACCGGTTAAACTCATTAACCTTGTTAACCAACGTTCGTTAACTACTAGGACACTCCACTATAACCTAGTAGTTGCACTCCCCTCACAATAGATATATTTCTGTTCATTTGATATAACCATGATTAATAAGTCGATACTTCACAAGTTGTTCGTAACTAGAGCTGGGTCAATTTACCGTTTTACCCCTGAAGTTACTTCTTGTTCCTTATGTCTCACTGATTCTCTAATGAACAATTGGTTTGTGGTCCAACCAATAACCCGAATCCCTCTCAAGAAAATGAGAGGGTGGGGCCCCTTGTTCAAGACCTAGAGCCAGTGCTTAAGGGAACTACCTCTCTTCTATCCCTAAAAGTGGGTAGGAGTGAATTCCATCTTGCACCCCACGTCCCCAGCCATTCACCCAGTCTTACCCCTGAAATGGGAGGCCTACTGAGTCGGCAAACTCAAGCCACTCTCACCTATGCAAATCTAAGGATAATTCCGAATAAACAGGAGTTCATGGTTAGCTTAGGATTAAATCGAGTTACCTAGGTCATCGAATGAAAAAAAAATCAGTCTCAATAGTAAACGATATTATAAAGTGAGAGTGATTTTCTTCATGGTCCGATCTTATGCAATACTCATTGCATAGAACACCCACACTCACATGTCTTCACATGTACAATTTAGTGATCACATTGTTTATATCATATACACAAGTGGGCCGCATCCATAGAGTCCCCAGGATCCATAGAGTCCCCAGGATAAGGTACTCAGCCTTATCCCCATACAATAGATCATTTTGACTATATACTTGAACTTGATCCACTCTTATGTCTCTACATACAGTTCAAGTAATCATACTATAGGCAGAGTGTTCTTAGTTTATTGGATTTAGATTAATAATTGTAAAGTTCACTTTATTCAATAACAATCTTTACTGAATAAACAACAATAATAACTTTATTGAAAATAGAATAGGTTTTATGAATTTTATGACATAAAACCCAACAGGTATATCTTATATCAATTTATCCAAGACAACGTTGATGGTGTTAATATAACACATGCGGAAGCAATTTGGATCTTAGGCACTTTTAGAACATCAATTATAGTAAATAACTAGCATGTTCATAAGTATTAAAACTGAATGAGTTTGAATTCTAACCTTTCGTAGTTCAAACTCCTTTTTCCTCACGAATCGGTTTCGAACCACCACTAGTGTCTTCTCCACTATCCTCCGGCCTTAGAACGGGATTGTGGAATTCGGTGACTGACTAAACTTGGGAGGGATTTTGTATATATGAAGAGAGTGTTTGTGAGAGGTGTTTCTCAAGGTTTTTCACCAAGGAGAAGACCTTCCATGTACCATGATCACTCTATTTAAAGAGTCATGTTTGCATGTTCATGCAAATTTGAGATCACCAAATTTTGACACTCAAAATTCCACTCAAATGTTTGGGATTATGTGGCAAGCATGCTTGTTTGAGTTAACCAAATTTTGACACTCAAAATTCCACTCAAACTTGTGGGGTTTATTTGGCAAGCATGCAAGTTTGGTTAAACCAAATTTTGACACCTCAAAATTCCACTCAAACTTGTGGGGTTTATTTGGCAAGCATGCAGGTTTGGTTAAACCAAATTTTGACACCTCAAAATTCCACTAACATGGATTATTCCATTAAAGGAAGTCAACATTTTAACTTTCTTCATTTTAATTCAACAATAATTTGAATAATTAATTTCAAATTAAAGTAACATTAAATAATTAATTAAACTATTTAATTAATATTTAATATTAATTCAAATGCCAATCCCAATCAATTCCGACACATAATTGATTAAGATATTTAAATCTTATTTAAATATCTCAGATTCTCTCTTTTTGTTTAATTCGTAAATAAAACAAAAATGCGGTTAAATATATCGTATATATGTAGCGCATATTCCCTAATTTGAATTCGAACACTTCGAACTCACTTGTCACACTGTTCTATTGTTTAGTCCGATATGAGCTAGCAGAGGGACCTAATGGACCTATAGATCATGGGCTCCAACGATCCAAGATTAACCGGTTAAACTCATTTACCTTGTTAACCAACATTCGTTAACTACTAGGACACTCCACTATAGCCTAGTAGTTGCACTCCCCTCACTATAGATATATTTCTGTCCATTTGATATAACCATGATTGGTAAGTCGATCCTTCACAGGTTGTTCGTAACTAGAGTTGGGTCAATTTACTGTTTTACCCCTGAAATTACTTCTTGTTCCTTATGTCTCATTGATCCTCTAATGAACCATTGGTTTGTGGTCCAACCAGTAAACCGAATCCCTCTCAGGCAAATGAGAGGGTGGGGCACCTTGTTCAAGACTTGGAGTCAGTGCTTAAGGGAACTACCTCTCTTCTATCCCTAAACGTGGGTAGGAGTGGATTCCATCTTGCACCCCACGTCCCCAGCCATTCACCCAGTCTTACCCCTAAAATGGGAGGCCTATGGAGTCGGCGAACTAGAGCCACTCTCACCCATGCAAATCTAAGGATAATTCTGAATAAACAGGAGTTCATGGTTAGCTCAGGATTAAAACCGAGTTACCTAGGTTATCGAATGAAAAGAAAACCTCTACTCCCTTTTGATTGTACCAATCTTGTTAGCACCAATTGCTAACGACTTTGATTGTACCAATCTTGTTAGCACCAATTGCCCTCTACTCCCTTTTGTTGCTCCTAAGTAACTGGTTCACAAGTCATCCTCTCCCAAATTAATGGTGTTTTTATTTTTGTTATCTTTGTATTTTTTTTGTCTTTGTGTTGTCTTTTCTCCTTCTTCATGTTCTTCATGTTAAATAAAAGAAAGTGTTGTTAGTGTGTTACTTTTCTCTCTATGTTGTGATCAGAGAGGTTATGAATTAAATTAGCATGCTGGAGTTATTCTATTAAAAAAATAAAAAAAAATAAAAAAAATAATAACCTTGGAAATAATTGTGACCAAATTATTAATGCAATTTAAATAGATCATAACAATAGAATGCAAAGAAGATTTGAACATCAATGCAGCTTTTGAAATTAACGGGCAGACTTCACTCAGAAAAATGAGAATTTTGAAATTATTTGAGATGACTCATAACAATTTTTTAGGAGATAAGGATATTATCTTTGAATATGATGAACTATATTTAAGCGTTTCATGAAATACAGAATAATATTAAGTTGTGTAAATATGAAATTGAAACTTTTGAAATCTAAATATTCTATAAAATAAAATATGTGAATTTAATTACCTAATTTTTTTTAAGGGAGGCTTGAGGTATTAGAAAGGTTTTAATATGGTTCTAGTTCAAGTCCCTTAAGATTATGGGTTATAACAGCTCAAGAATTAACTTTGAGTTGTGTAGAGTGAAAATTATTTTCTTAACAAATAGTCAGGATGACTACTGAGTGGTTTAAGGCGCTAGACTTAAGTTCTACTCTTTATGAGAGGGTGTCAATTCAAATCTCATTTTCGACATCCATTTTATTATGTTCATGAGTACGAATATCACATTTTGCCAAAAGGATACTTCTTTCTTGGGCCAAATGTTTATTTCATGCAATTGCTCTTTGCTCTTTACCTAAAGGATACTTCTTTCTTGGGTCAAATTCTGCTGTTTTAATGCAATTGCTTTTTGCTCTTTGCCTAAAGATACTCCTTTGTCGAGCCAAATTCTGCTGTTCTTGAGAATATCTTTACTATGCTGTTATGGGGGCGGTTGCTGGCATCTATTAGTACGAATATCACATTATGCAGTCTTGCATTTGTTGGCGTTGGAAGGCTTATTTCATGCAATTGCTTTTTGCTCTTGGCCTAAAGGACACTTCTTTCTTGGGCCAAAGGCTTATTTCATGCCATTGCTTTTTGCTATTTGCCTAAAAGATACTCCTTTCTTGAGCCAAATTATACTATTCTCGAAAATATCTTTACCCTAGTGTTATGGGGGCTGTTGCTGGCATCCAAATTATATTGCACCCTAAAGTTTATCCTTATGCCAAAAGGATACTTTTTTCTAGGGCCAAATTCTGCTGTTCTTAAGAATATCTCTACTGGGGCTATCCTTATGCCAAAAGGATACTTTTTTCTAGGGCCAAATTCTGCTGTTCTTAAGAATATCTCTACTGGGGGCTGTTGCTGGCAACCAAATTATATTGCACCTTAAAGTTGATCCTTATGCCAAAAGATACTTCTTTCTTAGGCCAAATTCTGTTGTTCTTAAGAATATCTTTACACTGCTGTTACGGGGGACTGTTGCTGGCAACCAAAGAAAGAAAGGGGCTGTGGCAACTAAAGAAAAGAGATGATAATTCCATAACCATTTTTACCGTGTGCTATTATGGGGGCTGTTGCTGGCAACCAAAGAAAGAAAATGGTCTATAGATGGCAACCGAAGAAAATGGATGGTAATTCCAGAACTGAATATTCTCCATATTGCAATTTTCCCCATATTTAGCAGGTCTCTGTTATTGGGAACCATGTTGTTATCGAATAATAGTATCTTTACCCTGCTGCTATGGGGCTGTTGCTGGCAACCAAATTATATTGCACCTAAAGTTGATCTTTATGCCAAAAGGATACTTCTTTCTTGGGCCAAATTCTGTTGTTCTCAAGAATATCTTTACCCTGTTGTTATGAGGGCTGTGGCGGGCAACCAAAGAAAGAAAGGGGGCTATAGCTAGCAACCAAAAGAAAAGGGATGATAATTCCATAATTATCTTTACGATGCTGTTATGGGGGCTGTTGCTGGCAACCAAAGAAAAAAAAAGGGTCTGTAGCTGGCAACCAAAGAAAATGGATGGTAATTCCTGAACTGAATGTTATCCAGATTGCAATCTTTCAAATCTTTAGCAAGTCTATTATTATTGGGAACCGTGCTGTTGTCGAATAATAGTTAAGGGTGAAAAATAATAATTTTCTTGTTTCATGTTGTTTTCATCTTCAAATTGAGAACCATCCTTACCCTCTGTTACGAGGGCTGGCATCCAAAGAAAGAAAAGGGACGGTAACTGGCAACAAAAGAAAAGGGGCGGTAACCGGCAACAAAAGAAAAGGGATGGTAATTCCAGATGTGAATATTCTCTAGATTGCAATCTTTCCCATCTTTAGCATGTCTGCTGTTATTGGGAACCCTGCTGTTATCGAATTAATAATTAAGGGTGAAAAAATAATAATTTTCTTGTTTCATGTTGTTTTCATCTTCAAATTGAGAACCATCCTTACCGTGCTGTTATGGGGGCTGACAACCAAAGAAAGAAAAGGGTCGGTAGCTAGCAACCAAAGAAAATGGATGGTAATTCCGGAACTGAATATTCTCCAGATTACGATTTTTCCAATCTTTGGCAGGTCTGCTGTTATCGAATAATAGTTAAGGGTGAAAAAATAATAATTTTCTTTTTCATGTTTTTTTCATCTTCAAATAGAGAACCATGTTTACCTATTATGGGGGCTGGCAACCAAAGAAAGAAGAAGGGTTGTAGCTGGCGATCAAAGAGGTATGGTAATTCCAGAACTGAATGTTCTCCCGATTGCAATTTTTCCTATCTTTAGCCAGTTTGTTGTTATTGGAAACAGGACTATTATCAAATAATAGTTAAGGGTGAAAAAATAATATTTTTCTTGTTTCATGTTGTTTTCATCTTCATTGAGAACCATTTTTACCCTGCTGTTATGAGGGTTGGCAACCAAGAAAGAAAAGGGGCGGTAGCTGGAAACAAAAGAAAAGGGATGGTAATTCCAGAACTGAATATTCTCCCGATTGCAATCTTTCTCATCTTTAGCAAGTCTGCTGTTATTTGGAATCCTGCTGTTATCGAATAATAATTAAGGTGAAAAATAATAATTTTCTTGTTTCATGTTGTTTTCATCTTCAAATTGTAACTTGTACAAGTGAACCAGTAGACTAGAGGAGAGGGATGTTAATTTCGGAATGGAATATTCTTTAGATTGCAAGCATTTCCATCTTTAACGTGTCTGTTTTATGTTCTTTTCATCTTCAAATTGTAGCTGAAAAACTTTGATAAAATATTTCACAATAAATAGAAATGCATAGTAACATCGTAATCAACTAGAGCTTCCACTACACTTTCCACCCTCGCAATCAAACCCAAGTCTTGTAATAAAATTTATGTAAGTTTTTTTTATACAAATTATTATTATTATTATTTATTATTATTATTATTATTATTATTATTATTATTATTATTATTATTATTATTATTATTATTATTATTATTATTATATAAATTATTATCTTGGATAATTATTATCTTCTGGAGGTGGTGGGGGCTTGTATCCGCTTGCATCCATATTGATCACAAAATCTTCCCAGCTCATTTCTGTTTGATATTGAAGAATTGAGCTTGTTTTGAATCTTTGACTCATTGCAAAGTCTGAGTTCTTTTTCTATGATGAAAGACGCTATGGATCCGTATGACAAAGTCTGCCATGAAATTATTCCATTATACTTTGTTTTAAGACCGTCTTTGATCCTTCATGAGAAGTGTTTTTGCAGTCTATTGACAAAATTCTCCTTCCAAAATTCCAACGAACTGTCTGTCCTAATGAGAACTTTGCTAAAATACATGTCTTTGTACCACCTGAAATCGCCTAAGGTTGGGCACTTTAGGTTCATGAGTATTTCGGTGGATCTCTCCTGGTATTTAAGGGGGTCACCTACGAAGAATTCTATGAGGGTATAGATGAGGGTGTTGACAGCATCTTCTACCCATTCATGTTGTACCTCGATCCTAGTTGATGGAACTTCTTCTTCAATGATTTGAGTAGTTGGTCTAATAACATAGGGGTTTAATATCGGTTGGCAAGTTGCTTCGTCAAGATATTTTGTCCCACCAGTCTTTGAGTTGCCCGGTAAATCCAGTTACTAGGACTTGAGCTATTTAATGGTCGGATTTATGGCCCTATAATTTATATGCGCTTGCGACCATCATAATCTCATTGAAAACATTCATTATTAGATAGTCGGATAGTCCATCGATATTCCATTCATAGATTGCTAGGCTATCGTAATGGGCTTGAGTTTGTAGCGTCTTTTCTTCGAACGGAATATCCGGAAAAGACGGTTGATGATACCAGTTTTTCTAATTACTGGTATTATTTTGACTTGTTTTGGAGATCATTTCAATTCAATTGTTGAGAGGTTCTTCTATCTCATTTACAATCTCATCTTCGGATTCCTGGATTTCATCGTAATTGTTAACGACATTGACCAGGACTTAGAATCCTATCCAATTTTTCTTCTATCTTGCCCATTACAGCCTCTTCTTTTGAAACCCTTCTTGTAAACATATCGAGATTTGCTAGTCTGAGTCTTGGTATTGATTCATCGACATTTGGTACAAAGTTGCTTGTGCTTTCTTACTGAATATTAGATTTTTCGAGATTTTTCCCTCGATACTCTGAAGTTGAGTAGCAATCGTGGATAAAACCTTATTTGAGTAATTGTTTTTGATGCTGGATATGTTTGATATCCTTTAGAGTCAGATTACCCTTTTCTAGTCCTTCCGGAATATTTTTCAAGGGACTGGCTTTACCTTTTCTCCGTAGTAGTTGCCAAATTCGACTTCTTCCAAGGGAGGATGGTTTGAATATACCTCGCCTCTTCTGGTAGTCTTCCAGTTCCTTTGAGTCAAGGTACATACTTGTAAAATATTTTCTTCAAACCATTCAAAGAACGGTATATTTTCTTCCATGGTTTCCATATGAGAATACCATTGAGCTCTCAATTCATTTCGCTCAGCTTCTTTGTAGGTTTGAAAGAAGGCGTTTCTCATTGAAGAGTTGGCAGTTGACATAAAATCTGCCCTTAACAATTCCTTGTCTATTTGGAAATCAGCTCTAATGACATTAAGCTGATTTTCGTAGACAAATTGGGTATCCATATCGGCATGGGTGAGAGATCTTGAGCCATCTTCGTAGTGGATTTATGTTGTTCTTTTATCATAACTGACATCCTTTACCTTTAAAGGGTCATATATTGAGCTAGAAACTCCTGAAAGACTCGGTCTAGAACTTAAGAATTCTTTTACTTTTGGATTTGACGAAGGTTCTTCGTTGAATTTTATTTTAACACTCCCATCATCATGTTCGATGATTTGGACTGGGTTTTGAGATTTTTTTTCTTTTGGGAAGATTGACATCTTCTATTTTCGAGAGAGTACTTCTAGTTATTTGATCCGTATTTTTGGAACTGTCACGAAAGACTTTCCAATATTTGCTTCTATGAGCATAGTTGATCCTTTTGGCGAGGATTGTAATGCTCTTAGAGAAATATTTATATTCATGAGCTTGTAATAAACTCTTAATATGACAACTCAAGAATGGGTTTCAGCCTTGATGTTCAAGTTTTTTTATTTTTTTATTGTAAATCCAGTATAAGGGATGAAAATATGTGTGGGTCGTTGAGCGACAAAGTAATTTGGATAGCAATTGAAATATACTAGTCCATTCTCTAAATTAGATTGACCATTCCGAGTAAGGAATTTTAGAAGTGTTCATGTCTCTTATCTCGAAGGGAGATAAGGACGGAGATATCTAGTCTAAGTCTGAATAACGATTTTACTGCGACTTGGACAAGACCGACGTGAAGATAATTAAATTCGTCACGGTGTTGGAGTACAAGGGATTTTGAAAAAAGATTCAGGAATTCTCTATTATGATGAATTGTGATATTTTTCTCTCAAAATTTGATGCATGATCTTTTATTAAAATTAAAGGTTGAAATTTGGAAAATAGTTTTAGGATCTACCTTGCTAATAGTCCAATTTTGGAGTTGGTCTTCCATTCTGCAATTTGATATTTTTGATTGACAGTTTTTGAGATGGTGAGATTTCCTACTCTTCTGTGCTCATTTGAATTTTCTTCTTGTTCTTCGGTAGAGCATTTGAGATGGTTTGATTTTCTAAGTTTTCTAAAAAATTTGTACATAAGATGAAGGGACGGGAGATATGTGGAGTAGAATGGGAGATAGGTGGAATAAAATAATTTTCTTCTCTTGATTTTCCAATTGATTTTCGAGAGAGAGCTATCGGCCGATCGATGCCCTCTTTACATTGATCAAGTCTTTCTATAGACTTCGGATTTGAAAGTAGATTTGAAAAACATAAACTAATAGATAAGATTAAATGTAGCGGGACAGGACCCCTACAAGATTTGCTTTTATAGAAGAAAAGACCTAAAGCAAACTAATAATTAATAATTTAAAGACTAATAATTTACAAAGACAAAAAAAAAAAAAAAAAAAAAAAAACTAATAATTCACATGTGAGCCTTGATTGTGTGGCTGATAAGTTGTCAATCTTCGTTTGTCTTAATAAAGATGACAGGTTATTGATAAAATCTTTTAGGGAATCTTTTGTATGACCAAGCACTCACGCTTGCCAATGGACTGCGCTTCTCCAGTCTTATCACCTGGAACACAAGAACTATTCGCTCAGTTATCACATCCTCCAAATTTCTCTCAAGTTCTTTTATCCTCTCCCTCCCTTCCTTCAGTATTCACTCTTAAATGATTGAGTAACTCCTCTTCCCTTACAAATTGAATGTCATGTGTATGCCTACTATTTACATGAATATCCTAACTTAAATACATATAATTTTTACTAGAAAAATTAATTTCCCTAACTAAATTACATTAATAGAAAATTTACAAGGAATAATTTACCTAACAAGAGATAACAAATGAAATTAGAAAGAAAAGAATAGAATGTCAAAGAAACGGATGTATAAAACAACAAAAAAGCGCATAAAATCAAAATCCTAATTCGGGACTTTCGAAGCACGTGCTAATAAAATCGAGTAACTGTCACGACCCGATTTTCGAGGCTTCGAAAAATCGAATCGTGACTAAAAACAAGAAATCAAAAACAAACAAAAGGAAAATAAAAGAAAAGAGAACCAAAGTAAAAAGATAAAAATACTTTGAATTAAAACAAAAGAGAGAAATTTTGTTTGTTAATTATTACAAAAGAAATTGCAAATATAAAATGAAATACAAAAGACTCTAAAAGACCGAAAAGGGACTGACGCTCCGGAACGACCCCCTCTGTGACTGTACAGCTCTCAAACGCTCCTCCACCTCGACCAGCAGCCAGTGAACACCTGAGAAAAATAAAGGAGAACGAGATGAGTATAAAAATTATACTCAGTAAGCCACCTACTTGTAGGCTCTCTTCGCATCTTAATTTAACAGAACTCCCATGGTTTCCTAATTCGGTTCTAGGACATCGGGTTCTAACCTTAGTCTCTTGGGGCTTGCCCCTTGGGTTTCACCGGTTCATCGTCCTTTCATTAGTCACCTAGAGGTTCCTTATGCCAAGCTGATATTGTCGGTATCTCTCTATGAGGCGCTACCTCTACATGGCTATCTAGGACTACATGGTATCTAGCCTAGGGGTGTGCTGAATACCCCTACGCCCATATAGTCCTCCTATGGGGGGCGCGACCCAACCCGTTCCCATGCAGCTAATGGGCTGTACGACGTGGGGACACATTTCCCATGTGAAATGGCTAAGAGCAGTAAGGACTGATCAGGGACCCTTGGTCCTCAAACGAAGCTATAGATACCGTTCTCACGCTAGCAATCTATGAACCCTCCTAGGTACTTTCTTGCCGTGGTAAACCGGTAAGTTTCTAGGGGAAAATTAAGTCTATCTAGAGCGGCATATCGCTCCTAACAGAAATTCTCTAATCTTATCATAGAAATGGGCCCTAGCAATTAACAGAGGGTGCATGCAATCTTCTTCTAACATCATAGTATGCAATTCATGCAAACTAGGCATACCGGCTCAACGGGGCGATGACCTCCATCAAGCACCCAGAGCACGAAGTTCGCGCTCAATGGGGCGAATTCATCCATCAAGCACCCGAAACCCGACATACACAATTCTAACATAAATTAAACGCATGCATACTGTAAGGATTCGAATTTTTGTTTTATTTATTTTAGATTTTAAGCTAAGATTTTTATTTTTGCTGCCAAAACGAAAAGATATTAAGCTGCATTTATTGTCGCTGGAAAATGTATGATTTATAGCAAGGAAATTACTACCTTAATGGAAAAGTCATAGAGACCTTTTATATTCCCATATACAACTCTCCTCCTTCCTTGGAAACAACGTTTGCTCTCCAAACGTTTAGGGTTTTTGAGGGTGTGTGAGAGTATGGAAAAATCGAGAGGGTTAGCCAGGAAAAACGTGTGAGGTGGTTCGCTGGATTTTCTTCGGTGAGTGGCCGGAGGGAGAAGCGACCGAGGCTATCGGTGTTGAATATCGTTGCGCGTCGGTCGGAATAGGCGAGGGGTGTCGTCGCATCGTCAGAATCTGGGTTGTGACGTCGTCATTGGCGGCGCAGCAACGATTAGGTTTTTCGTGAGATTTCGGGTAAGGAAGACGAAGGAAAACGGGTCGGGTTCACGTTTGGCCTCTGGACCAGCCCACGGAACGAACGCAGGCCCTGTGCGTTTCGGCCCAACGCGGACGCGTGCTGCAGCCTTGGTCTCGGCTCCGCACGCGTGCTCTGGCTCGGCTTGACGTGTACGGCGGCTCGGCTCCGTCAAAACCCGCGGCTCGGCTCCGTCAAATCCCGCAGCTCAGCTTGGCGGCTTAATTGGTCGGCTCGGCAGCTCAGCTTGGTGAATCGGTATCACTATAATATATCGATTCCAAGGTTTTTGGCCCTTCCGAAGACGTTTCTGCCCTTAGTTTTACCATCCGAGGTCAGTATGGCTCCTAAACGTTGAAGACAGATTAGGTCGAGGGTTTATTTTGATAAATAGCATGAGGTTTAGCTAGGGTACCTTATGAAAGGTTCTAAATTTTTGTGTGGTTATCATAGGACATATTTAACCACTGGGATTAGCTCGTTGTGAGTGACTTCAACCAAGACCATCGAGGTAAGTGACCTTACTGTTGGAGTTAGCTATCTACGTGTAATATGATGGTGTGTGCCCTGTGGCCCCTGCATGCACCATATTTTATGTGATATTTTATGTGATGTATGAACTTGTGTTGACTGTTGACGGTTTATGTTATGTCATGAATGAGATGTTAGTATTATATGCCATGAATATGTTGATTGATGCCATAGATACACGTAGAATTATCGAGTCATGTCATGAGATGTTTATGTAACTGGAATGTTTATGTTATATGCCATGTAATGTAAGTCATGTGAGATGCCATGTGATGTAAGAAACGTAAATGCGATGTTAGCACTGCTTATGTAATGTCATGTTAGATACGTTAAGGGACCTCATGCATATATGTATGTCACGTGCATCGGGATTCTTCCCCTTTATGTTACAAAAGAATGAAATACGATATTTATGTTCGCCATGATATCATGCGGGCCCTTTTCTGTTCTGTGGTGTCCGGCTACGTGTAACACGTTGTGCCCGACCAAGTCAGGCCCAGGGGGTACATATAAGAGCCCGCTTGGTGGGTTCATGTACACGTACATGGGCCATGTGTGAAGGAGTACCACACATCCAACCCTACCCGGAATAGAAAAGCGCCAAAGGCTATGAAAAGTTTATGAAAAACTAGTTAGGTCCCGCTCATATGTTGCATGTGTTTGCATTCCTAACCCCAACAGTGGGGTGACTTACTAAGTATTTCATAAAATACTCAAGCCACGTGCTACCTACATTTTTCAGGTAAAGGCAAGGCGCCAATGTACGGTTGACGGCGGAGCTGAGGCCACCATGGAAGTTGGAGACGGGATATTTTTAGGAGTTTACTTTTATTAGACTGTTTTAAGTTATAGGATTGAGTATCGTTTTATTTGGATTTATTTTGAATTCAGTATTGAATGTTTATTTTCGGAGTTTAGGTTTTGTTTTGGATTCATGAATTTTTATGAAAGACTATTTCAAGGTTATTTATGATGAGCTTCCGCTTAATGAGATAAGTATGCATGGGTGACGTCACTAATTAGGTTAAAGAAAATTAGGAGTGTTACACATGCGTACAACGGAAGCTTAAGGCATACAAGCAACACTCAGATAATTCACCCAACACATCATAATAATCCATCTAATTAATCTCATTCATGGAGAGCTAATTTAAGGCAAAATTAGTAACATGCATACATGCAATCCAAGCGAACCCTACAAGTATTTCTTCCTAAATACCGGGTGGTGACTTACCTGGTTGACGCGTGCCCTTTCGCTAGCGTTTCTTTGCCCGTGAGGTGTCCAAAAATACTGATTTCTCTAAATTAAGTCCCTATTCACGTAAAAATAGTATTAGAACTGGAACCGGGACAAAAATCGGGAAAACAGAAAATAACCGGGCCAAATTGGCCGTTCCACGCGCGCTCACGCGCTAGCAGCACACTGGGAGTGCGTGGCCACGCACGTGGGAAGGCGCCAGTCGCAGGCTACACGCGCGCCCGCCTCCACGTAGTCGCGGGTCGGCCGGTCCGGTCAGCTCGACTCGCGTCACGGTTCGGCCCGGCTTGCGGGCGACACGTGTCAACGCCTTGCTGGAGCTGCGTTGCTCCAGCCGATGGTCGACGCGTGTCCGGCGCCTGTTGCCGCCGTCCGCCGCTCGCTGGCCGACTTTTTTTTTTTTTCATTTTCTTTCTCTCCGCCCTCCGAAAACCGAAACACAACCCTCTTTTCCGATTTTCATATCTTTTGATCTGTAGATCGGATCGACATGATTCCTTCGGCAAAGTTTTAGATCGTGTTACAGGCTACGTCCTCGTATTTTTTTCGTAATTTTCGCTTAAATACTGGACGAGTTAAGAAGGTCGGAATTTTGCTCACCGTTCTCGGACGACTCTCGGATCTCCGCCTTCGGGTTGAGGTCTCGGCCAAACTTCTTCACAGATCATGTGTAGAGTTGTTCCTAGATGAATATATCAAGATTTCAGATCTTGATTCACAAAGAAAAACCGTAGATCTGAGAAAACGTTCAAGATCCTTACCTTGCGGGTTTTCCGACTTCTTGATGAAAAATGGGACTCCGGCCACCCACATTCTCTTTTCCCTTCCAAGAAAGTCTCTCTGCATGATCTTCACCTCCTTGCATCATGATCTTCACCGTAATAGACTCCGACGGTAGTTTTCAGTGAGTCTTCCGGCGGTTCATCCTTTCTCCTCTCTCTAGGTTCTCTCTACCCCTTTCTCTCACTATCTCTCTTTTGCAGGACTATGGATGGGGTTTCGTTTGGACCCCTTAGGTCGTTGGAGGGGCAAATTTACCTATTTGCCCCTCTCAACTTTTCCTTTTTTTTTTCTTTTTCTATTTATATTTCTCTTTCTTCGGTTATTACAGTAACTATCCATCTTTTTTGAAACTTTTGTGCGGAATGATTAGGCATAATGATTTAGAATAGAATGTCGAAGAAATAGAGTATATAAGGTAGTAAAAAAGTGCTTAAAATTGAAACCCTAATTGGTTAACCTCGAAGTCGGAACGTTTGAAGAACGTCCTAATAAACCCGAGTAACTGGCCATCTTTTACGAAACTTTTGGAGTAATGAATTGGCATGAGGATTTAGAATAGAATGTCAAAGAAACGGAGTGTATAAAACAGTAAAAAACTGCTTAAAATCGAAACCCTAATTCGGAAACCCCGAATTCGGGACGTTTGAAGCACGTGCTAACAAAACCGAGTAACTTTCCATCTTTTGCGAAACTTTTGTGGGGAATGATTAGGCGGGATGATTTAGAATAGAATGTTGAAGAAACGGAGTTTTTAACACAGTAAACAAGTGCTTAAAATGGAAAACCCTAATTCGGAAACCCCGAATTCGGGACGTCTTAAGCACGTGCTAATAAAATCGAGTAATTGTCCATCTTTTTCGAAACTTTTGTGGGGAATGATTAGGCATGATGATCTAAAATAGAATGTCGAAGAAACAGAGTGTATAAAAAAGTATAAACGTGATTAAATCAAAACCCTAATTCGAAAAATTCGAATTTGGGACGTTTGAAGCACGTCCTAATACAACCGAGTAACTTTCCAACTTTTTCGAAACTATTGCATGGAATGACTAGGCATGATGATTTAGAATAGAATGTTGAAGAAACGGAGTGTATAAAACAGTAAAAAAGTGCTTAAATCGAAACCCTAATTCGAAAACTCCGAATTCGGCATGTTTGAAGCACGTGCTAATAAAATGTCGAAGAAACGGAGTTTTTAACACAAGAAAAAAGTGCTTAAAATTGAAATTCTCATTCAGAAACGCCGAATTTGAGACGTTTGAAGCACATGCTAATAAAACCGAGTAGCTGTCCATTGTTTTCGAAACTTTTGTGGGGAATGATTAGGCATGATGATTTAGAATAGAATGTCAAAGAAACGGAGTGTATAAAACAGTTAAAAAGTTCTTAAAATCGAATCCCTAATTCGGAAACCCCGAATTCGGGACGTTTGAAGCACGTGCTAATAAAACCGAGTAACTGTCCATCTTTTTCGAATCTTTTGTGGGGAATGATTAGGCATGACGATTTAGAATAGAATGTCAAAGAAACGAGTGTATAAAATAGTAAAAAAGTGATTAAATTGAAACCCTAATTCGTTAACCCCGAATTCGGGATGTTTGAAGCATGTGCTAATAAAACCGAGTAAATGTCAATCTTTTTCGAAACTTTTGTGGGGAATGATTAGACATGGTAATATAGTATAGAATGTTGAAGAAACAGATGTATAAAACAGTAAAAAAATGCCTAAAATAGAAACCCTAATTAAGAAACCCCGAATTTGGGACGTTTGAAACACGTGCAAATAAAACCGAGTAACTGTCCATCTTTTTCAAAACTTTTGTGGGGAATGCCTCGGCATGATAATTTAGAATAGAATTTCAAAGAAACGGATGTAGAAAATAGTAAAAAAGTGCTTAAAATCGAAACCCTAATTAGGGATGTTTGATGCACATGCTAATAAAATCGAGTAACTGTCCATCTTTTTTGAAACTTTTGTGGGAATGATTAAGCATGATGATTAAGAATAGAATGTCGAACAAACGGAAGTATAAAACAGTAAAAAATTGCTTAAAATCGAAACCCTAATTCTGAAACGCTGAATTCAAGACGTTTGAAACACGTCCTAACAAAACCGAGTAACTGTCCATCTTTTTCGAAGCTTTAGTGGGGAATGATTAGGCATTATGATTTAGAATAGAATGTGAAAGAAACGAAGTGTATAAAATAGTAAAAAATAGCCTAAAATAGAAACCCTAATTCAGAAACTCCGAATTCGGGACATTTGAAGCACGTGCTAATAAAACCGAGTAACTGCCCATCTTTTGCGAAACTTTTGTGGGGAATGATTAGGTAGGATTATTTAGAATAGAATGTCGAAGAAATGGAGTTTTTAACATAGTAAAAAAGTGAATAAAATCGAAACCCTAATTCGGAAACCCCGAATTCGGGATATTTGAAGCACGAGCTAATAAAATTGAGTAACTTTCCATCTTTTTCGAAACTTTTGTTGGGATTGATTAGGCATGATGATTTGGAATAGAATGTCGAAGAAACAGAGGGTATAAAATAGTAAAAAAAGTGATTAAATCAAAACCCTAATTCGGACACCCCAAATTGAGGACGTTTGAAGCACGTGCTAATAAAATCGAGTAACTGTCCATCTTTTTCGAAACTTTTGTGGGGAATGATTAGGCAAGATCATTTAGATTAGAATGTCGAAGAAACGGAGTGTATCAAATAGTAAAAAACTGCTTAAAATCGAAACCCTAATTCGAAAACCCCGAATTCGAGACGTTTGAAGCACGTATTTATAAAACTGAGTAACTGTCCATCTTTTTTGAACCTTTTGTGGGGATTGATTAGGAATGATGATTTAGAATAGAATTTCGAAGAAACGTATGTATGAATCAGTAAAAAAGTGCTTGAAATCGAAACCCTAATTCGAAAACCTCGAATTCGGGACGTTTGAAGCACGTGCTAATAAAATTGAGTAACTTTCCATATTTTTCGAAACTTTTGTGTGGAATGATTAGGCATGATCATTTAGAATAGAATGCCGAACAAACGAAGGGTATAAAACAATAAAAAAAAGTGCCTACCCTAATTCGGAAACCCCAAATTCGGGACGTTTGAAACATGATCTAATAAAACTGAGTAATTGTCCATCTTTTACGAAACTTTTGTGGAGAATGATGAGGCATGATGATATTGAATAGAATATCGAAGAAACATAGTGTATAAAATAGTAAAAAAGTGCTTAAAATCGAAACCCTAATTTGAAAACCACGAATTCGGGACGTTTGAAGCACGTGCTAATAAAATTTTGTAACTGTACATCTTTTTCGAAACTTTTGAGCAGAATGATTAGGCATGATGATTTAGAATAGAGTGTCGAGGAAATAGAGTGTCGAGGAAATAGAGTGTATAAAGCAGTAAAAAAGTGCTTAAAATCCAACCCTAATTTTGAAACCCCGAATTCAGGACGTTTGAAGCACGTCCTAATAAAACCAAGTAACTGTCCATCTTTTACGAAAATTTTGTGGGGAATGATGAGGCATGATGATATTGAATAGAATATTAAAGAAACGGAGTGTATAAAATAGTAAAAAACTGCTTAAAATCGAAACCCTAATTCGAAAACCTCGAATTCGGGACGTTTGAAGCACGTGCTAATAAAATTGAGTAACTGTCCATCTTTTTCGAAACTTTTGTGTGGAATGATTAGGCACGATCATTTAAAATAGAATGTCGAACAAACAAAGGGTATAAAAGAATAAAAACGTGCTTAAAATCGAACCGTAATTCGGAAACCCCGAATTCGGGACGTTTGAAGCATGTCCTAATAAAACCGAGTAACTGTCCATCTTTTACGAAACTTTTTTGGGGAATGATGAGGCATGATGATATTGAATAGAATATCGAAGACACGAAGTGTATAAAATAGTAAAAAAGTGCTTAAAATTGAAACCCTAATTCAAAAACAACGAATTCGGGACGTTTGAAGCACGTGCTAATAAAATTGAGTAACTGTCCATCTTTTTCGAAACTTTTGTGCGGAATGATTAGGCATGATGATTTAGAATAGAGTGTCGAGGAAATGGAGTGTATAAACATTAAAAAATGTGCTTAAAATCGAACCCTAATTCGAAAACCTCGAATTCGGGACGTTTAAAGCACGTCCTAATAAAACCAAGTAACTGTCCATCTTTTACGAAACTTTTGTGCGGAATGGTGAGGCATGATGATATTGAATAGAATATCGTAGAAACGGATTTTATAAAATAGTAAAAAAGTGCTTAAAATCGAAACCCTAATTCGAAAACCTCGAATTCAGGACGTTTGAAGCACGTTCTAATAAAACCGAGTAACTATCAATCTTTTACGAAACTTTTGTGGGGAATGATGTGGCATGATGATATTGAATAGAATATCGAAGAAACAGAGTGTATAAAATAGTAAAAAAGTGCTTAAAATCGAAACGCTAATTCAAAAATCTCAAATTCGAAACGTTTGAAGCCCGTGCTAATAAAATTGAGTAACTGTTCATCTTTTTTGAAATTTTTGTGGTGAATGATTAGGCATGATCATTTAGAATAGAATGTCGAAGAAACGGAGTGTATAAAACAATAAAAAAGTGCTTAAAATCGAAACCCTAATTCGAAAACCCCGAATTCGGGACGTTTGAAGCATGTGTTTATAAAACCGAGAGACTGTCCATCTTTTTCGAAACTTTTGTGGGGATTGATTAGGAATGATGATTTAGAATAGAATGTCGAAGAAACGTATGTATGAAACAGTAAAAAAGTGCTTAAAATCGAACCTTAATTCGGAAATCCCGAATTCGGGACGTTTGAATCACGTGTTAATAAAATTGAGTAACTGTCCATCTTTTTCGAAACTTTTGTGTGGAATGATTAGGCATGATCATTTAGAATAGAATGTCGAACAAACGAAGGGTATAAAAGAATAAAAAAGTGCTTAAAATCGAACCCTAATTCGGAAACCCCAAATTCGGGACGTTTGAAGCATGAACTAATAAAACCGAGTAAGTGTCTATCTTTTATGAAACTTTTGTTGGGAATGATGAGGCATGATGATATTGAATAGAATATCGAAGAAACAGAGTGTATAAAATAGTAAAAATTGGCTTAAAATCGAAACCCTAATTCAAAAACCTCGAATTCGGGACGTTTGAAGCACGTGCTAATAATACCGAGTAACTATCCATCTTTGTTGATATTTTTGTGGGGAATGATTTGACATGATGATTTAGAATAAAATGTCGAAGAAACAGAGTGTATAAAACAGTTAAAAAGTTCTTAAAATCGAATCCCTAATTTGGAAACCCCGAATTCGGGACGTTTGAAGCACGTGCTAATAAAACCGAGTAACTGTCCATCTTTTTCAAATCTTTTGTGGGGAATGATTAGGCATGACGATTTAGAATAGAATGTCAAAGAAACGAGTGTATAAAATAGTAAAAAAGTGATTAAATCGAAACCCTAATTCGTTAACCCCGAATTCGGGATGTTTGAAGCACGTGCTAATAAAAACGAATAACTGTCAATCTTTTTCGAAACTTTTGTGGGGAATGATTAGACATGGTAATATAGTATAGAATGTTGAAGAAACAGATGTATAAAACAGTAAAAAAGTGCCTAAAATAGAAACCCTAATTCAGAAACCCCGAAATCGGGACGTTTGAAACACGTGCAAATAAAACCGAGTAACTGTCCATCTTTTTCAAAACTTTTGTGGGGAATGACTAGGCATGATAATTTAGAATAGAATTTCAAAGAAACGGATGTAGAAAATAGTAAAAAAGTGCTTAAAATCGAAACCCTAATTAGGGACGTTTGATGCACATGCTAATAAAATCGAGTAACTGTCCATCTTTTTTGAAACTTTTGTGGGAATGATTAAGCATGATGATTAAGAATAGAATGTCGAACAAACGAAAGTATAAAACAGTAAAAAAATTGCTTAAAATCGAAACCCTAATTCTGAAACGCTGAATTCAAGACGTTTGAAACACGTCTTAACAAAACCGAGTAACTGTCCATCTTTATCGAAGCTTTAGTGGGGAATGATTAGGCATGATGATTTAGAATAGAATGTGAAAGAAACAGAGTGTATAAAATAGTAAAAAATAGCCTAAAATAGAAACCCCAATTCAGAAACTCCGAATTCGGGACATTTGAAGCACGTGCTAATAAAACCGAGTAACTGCCCATCTTTTGCGAAACTTTTGTGGGGAATGATTAGGTAGGATTATTTAGAATAGAATGTCGAAGAAATGGAGTTTTTAACATAGTAAAAAAGTGAATAAAATCGAAACCCTAATTCGAAAACCCCGAATTCGGGATATTTGAAGCACGTGCTAATAAAATTGAGTAACTGTCCATCTTTTGCGAAATTTTTTTTGGGAATGATTAGGCAGGATGCTTTAGAATAGAATGTCAAAGAAACGGAGTTTTTAACACGGTAAAAAAGTGAATAAAATCGAAACCCTAATTCGGAAAGCCCGAATTCAGAATGTTCGAAGCACGTGCAAATAGAACCGAGTAACTGTCCATCTTTTTCGAAACTTTTGTGGGGAATGATTAGGCATGATGATTTAGAATAGAATATCGAAGAAACGGAGTGTATAAAAAAGTAAAAAAGTGATTAAATCGAAACATAATTCAAAAAACTTGAATTTTGGACGTTTGAAGCACGTGCTAATAAAATCGAGTTACTGTCCATCTTTTTCAAAACATTCGTGGGGAATGACTAGGTGTGATGATTTAGAATAGAATGTTGAAGAAACGGATATATAAAAAAGTAAAAAAGTGCTTAAAATCGAAACCCTAATTTGGAAACCCCGAATTCAGGACGTTTGAAGCATGTGCTAATAAAACCGAGTAACTGTCCATCTTTTGCGAAAATTTTGAGGGGAATGATTAGGTAGAATGATTTAGAATAGCATGTCGAAGAAACGAAGTGTATAAATCAGTAAAAAAAAAGTGCTTAAAATTGAAACCTTAATTCGGAAACCCGAATTCGTGACGATTGAAGCACGTGCTAATAAAACCGAGTAACTGTACATCTTTTTCAACAATTGCGTGGGGAATGATTAGGCATGATGATTTAGAATAGAATGTCGAAGAAACGGAGTGTATAAAATAGTAAAAAAGTGCTTAAAATCGAAACCCTAATTTGAAAACCACGAATTCGGGACGTTTGAAGCACGTGCTAATAAAATTTTGTAACTGTCCATCTTTTTCGAAACTTTTGAGCAGAATGATTAGGCATGATGATTTATAATAGAGTGTCGAGGAAATAGAGTGTATAAAACAGTAAAAAAGTGCTTAAAATCGAAACCCTGATTCGAAAACCCCGAATTTGGGACGTTTGAAGTACGTGTTTATAAAACCGAGAGACTATCCATCTTTTTCGAAACTTTTGTGGGGATTGATTAGGAATGATGATTTAGAATAGAATGTCGAAGAAACGTATGTATGAAACAGTAAAAAAGTGCTTAAAATCGAACCTTAATTCGGAAATCCCGAATTCGGGACGTTTGAAGCACGTGCTAATAAAATTGAGTAACTGTCCATCTTTTTCGAAACTTTTGTGTGGAATGATTAGGCATGATCATTTAGAATAGAATGTCGAACAAACGAAGGGTATAAAAGAATAAAAAAGTGCTTAAAATCGAACCCTAATTCGGAAACCCCAAATTGGGGACGTTTGAAGCATGTCCTATTAAAACCGAGTAACTGTCTATCTTTTACGAAACTTTTGTTGGGAATGATGAGGCATGATGATATTGAACAGAATATCGAAGAAACTGAGTGTATAAAATAGTAAAAATTGGCTTAAAATCGAAACTCTAATTCAAAAACCTCGAATTCGGGACGTTTGAAGCACGTGCTAATAATACCGAGTAACTATCCATCTTTTTTGATATTTGTGGGGAATGATTTGACATGATGATTCAGAATAGAATGTCGAAGAAACAGAGTGTATAAAACAGTTAAAAAGTTCTTAAAATCGAATCCCTAATTCGGAAACCCCGAATTCGGGACGTTTGAAGCACGTGCTAATAAAATTGAGTAACTGTCCATCTTTTTCGAAACTTTTGTGGGGAATGATTAGGCATGATAATATAGTATAGAATGTTGAAGAAACAGATGTATAAAACAGTAAAAAAGTGCCTAAAATCGAATCGAAACCCTAATTCAGAAACCCCGAATTCGGGACGTTTGAAACACGTGCAAATAAAACCGAGTAAATGTCCATCTTTTTCAAAACTTTTGTGGGGAATGATTCGGCATGATAATTGAGAATAGAATTTCAAAGAAACGGATGTTGAAAATAGTAAAAAAGTGCTTAAAATCGAAACCCTAATTAGGGACGTTCGAAACACATGCTAATAAAATCGAGTAACTGACCATCTTTTTTGAAACTTTTGTGGGAATGATTAAGCATGATGATTAAGAATAGAATGTCAAACAAACGAAAGTATAAAACAGTAAAAAATTGCTTAAAATCGAAACCCTAATTCTGAAACGCTGAATTCAAGACGTTTGAAACACGTCCTAACAAAACCGAGTAACTGTCCATCTTTTTCGAAGCTTTAGTGGGGAATGATTAGGCATGATGATTTAGAATAGAATGTGAAAGAAACGGAGTGTATAAAATAGTAAAAAATAGCCTAAAATAGAAACCCTAATTCAGAAACTCTGAATTCGGGACATTTGAAGCACGTGCTAATAAAACCGAGTAACTGCCGATCTTTTGCGAAACTTTTGTGGGGAATGATTAGGTAGGATGATTTAGAATAGAATGTCGAAGAAATGGAGTTTTTTACATAGTAAAAATGTGAATAAAATCGAAACCCTAATTCTGAAACCCCGAATTTGGGATATTTGAAGCACGTGCTAATAAAATTGAGTATCTGTCCATCTTTTGCGGATGCTTTAGAATAGAATGTCAAAGAAACGGAGTTTTTAACACGGTAAAAAAGTGAATAAAATCGAAACCCTAATTCGGAAAGCCCGAATTCAGAATGTTCGAAGCACGTGCTAATAGAACCGAGTAACTGTCCATCTTTTTCAAAACATTTGTGGGGAATGACTAGGTGTGATGATTTAGAATAGAATGTTGAAGAAACGGATGTATAAAAAAGTAAAAAAGTGCTTAAAATCGAAACCCTAATATGGAAACCCCGAATTCAGGACGTTTGAAGTATGTGCTAATAAAACCGAGTAACTGTCCATCTTTTGCGAAACTTTTGAGGCGAATGATTAGGTAGGATGATTTAGAATAGCATGTCGAAGAAACGAAGTGTATAAATCAGTAAAAAAAAGTGCTTAAAATTGAAACCTTAATTCGGAAACCCGAATTCGGGACGATTGAAGCACGTGCTAATAAAACCAAGTAACTGTACATCTTTTTCGACAATTGCATGGGGAATGATTAGGCATGATGATTTAGAATAGAATGTCAAAGAAACGGAGTGTATAAAACAGTAACAAAGTGCTTAAAATTGAAACCGTAATTCGAAAACCCCGAATTCGGGACGTTTGAAGCACGTGTTTATGAAATCGAGTAACTGTCCATCTTTTTCGAAACTTTTGTTGGGATTGATTAGGCATGATGATTTGGAATAGAATGTCGAAGAAACAGAGGGTATAAAATAGTAAAAAAAGTGATTAAATCAAAACCCTAATTCGGACACCCCGAATTGAGGACGTTTGAAGCATGTGCTAATAAAATCGAGTAACTGTCCATCTTTTTTGAAACTTTTGTGGGGAATGATTAGGCAAGATCATTTAGAATAGAATGTCGAAGAAACGGAGTGTATCAAACAGTAAAAAAGTGCTTAAAATCGAAACCCTAATTCGAAAACCCCGATTTCGAGATGTTTGAAGCACATCCTAATAAAACCGAGTAACTGTCCATCTTTTTCGAAACTTTTGTGGGGAATGATTTGGCATGATTATAGTGAATAGAATGTCAAAGAAACAGAGTATATAATACAGTAAAAAAGTGCTGAAAATCGAAACCCTATTTCGAAAAACTCGAATTTGGGACATTTAAAGCACGCTTAATAAAACAGAGTAACTCTCCATCTTTTACGAAACTTTTGTGGCGAATGATTAGTTATGATGATTTAGACTTGATGTCGAAGAAATAGAGTGTATAAAACGAAACCCGAATTCAGGACGTTTGAAGCACGTGCTAATAAAATTGAGTAACTGTCCATCTTTTTCGAATCTTTTGTGGGGAATGATTAGTTATGATTAGTTATGATTATTTAGAATAGAATGTCGAAGAAACGGAGTGTACAAAAAAGTAGAATAGTGCTTAAAATTGAAACCCTAATTGGTTAACCCTGAACTCAGAAGGTTTGAAGAACGTCCTAATAAACCCCAGCAACTGGCCATCTTTTACGAAACTTTTGGAGTAATGAATTGGCATGAGGATTTAGAATAGAATATCGAAGAAACAAAGTGTATAAAATAGTAAAAAAGTTCTTAAAATCGACTCCCTAATTCGAAAACAACAAATTCGGGACGTTTGAAGCACGTGCTAATAAAATTGAGTAACTGTCCATCTTTTTCGAAACTTTTGTGGGGAATGATTAGGCATGATGATTTAGAATAGAGTGTCGAGGAAATGGAGTGTATAAAAAAGTAAAAAAGTGCTTAAAATCGAAACCCTAATTTGGAAACCCCGAATTCAGGACGTTCGAAGCATGTGCTAATAAAACCGAGTAACTGTCCATCTTTTGCGAAACTTTTGAGGCGAATGATTAGGTAGGATGATTTAGAATAGCATGTCGAAGAAACGAAGTGTATAAAAGAATAAAAAAGTGCTTAAAATTGAACCTTAATTCGTAAACCCCAAATTCGGGACGTTTGAAGCACGTCCTAATAAAACCGAGTAACTGTTCATCTTTTACGAAACTTTTGTGGGGAATGATGAGACATGATGATATTGAATAGAATATCGAAGAAACGGAGCGTATAAAATAGTAAAAAAGTGCTTAATATCTAAACCCTAATTCGAAAACCTCGAATTTGGGACGTTTGAAGCATGTGCTAATAAAATTGAGTAACTGTCCATATTTTTCGAAACTTTTGTGTGGAATGATTAGGCATGATCATTTATAATAGAATGTCGAACAAACGGAGGGTATAAAACAATAAAAAAGTGCTTAAAATCGAACCCTAATTCGGAAACCCCAAATTCGGAACATTTGAAGCACGTCCTAATAAAACCGAGTAACTGTCCATCTTTTACGAAACTTCTGTAGGGAATGATTAGGCATGATGATTTGAAATAAAATATCGAAGAAACGAAGTGTATAAAACAGTAAAAAAGTGCTTAAAATCGAAACCCTAATTCGAAAATCTCAAATTTGGGACGTTTGAAGTACGTCCAAACAAAACCGAGTAATTGTCTATCTTCTTCGAAATTTTTGTTGGGAATGATTGGGGATGATGATTTAGAATAGAATGTTGAAGAAACGGAGGGTATAAAACAGTAAAAAAGTGCTTAAAATCCAAACCCTAATTCAAAAACTCCGAATTCGGGACGTTTGAAGCACGTGTTTATAAAACCGAGTAACTGTCCTGATGGTGTAAATATAACACATGCGGAAGCAATTTGGATCTTAGGCACTTTTAGAACATCAATTATAGTAAATAATTAGCATGTTCATAAGTATTAAAACTTAATAAATTTGAATACTGACCTTTTGTAGTTCAAACTTCTTTTTCCTCACGAACCAGTTTTGAACCACCACTAGTGTCTCCTCCACTATCCTCCGGCCTTAGAACGGGATTGTGGAATCCGGTGAGTGACTAAACTTGGGAGGGATTTTGTATATATGAAGAGAGTGTTTGTGAGAGGTTTTTCTCAAGGTTTTTCACCAAGAAGAAGAAGACCTTCGATGTACCATGATCACTCTATTTAAAGAGTCATGTTTGCATGTTCATGCAAATTTGAGATCACCAAATTTTGACACTTAAAATTCCATTCAAATGTTTGGGATTATGTGGCAAGCATGCATGTTTGAGTTAACCAAATTTTGACACTCAAAATTCCACTCAAACTTGTGGGGGTTTATTTGGCAAAGATGCAAGTTTGGTTAAACCAAATTTTGACACTTCAAAATTCCACTAACATGAATTTTTCCATTATATGAAGTCAACATTTTAACTTTCTTCATTTTAATTCAACAATTAATTTGAATAATGAATTTCAAATTAAAGTAACATTAAATGATTAATTAAACTATTTAATTAATATTTAATATTAATTCAAATGCCAATCCCAATCAATTCCGACATATAATTGATTAAGATATTTAAATCTTATTTAAATATCTCAGATAATCTCCTATTGTTTAATTCGTAAATAAAACAAAAATGCGGTTAAATATATCGTATATATGTAGCGCATATTCCCTAATTTGAATTCGAATACTTCGAACTCACTCGTCACACTGTTCTATGGTTTAGTCCGATATGAGCTAGCAGAGGGACCTAATGGACCTATAGATCATGGGCTCCAACGATCCAAGATTAACCGGTTAAACTCATTAACCTTGTTAAACAACATTCGTTAACTACTAGGACACTCCACTATAACCTAGTAGTTGCACTCCCCTCACTATAGATACATTTCTGTCCATTTGATATAACCATGATTAGTAAGTCGATCCTTCACAGGTTGTTCGTAACTAGAGCTGGGTCAATTTACCGTTTGCTTCTCATTGAGAAGAGCAGTCAAATTATATTCTATTTTGTTCATTACCACATTTGTACGGAACTGGAAGAAGCTCTTCGAAAGAGACATCATGATAAAACTGATTTGACTCTTCTCATCAATGACAGCTTCATTTTCTTCTGCCACATTGAAATGGACCATCATGCCCAGGACATGTTCTCTAACTGAGGTCCCTTCTTTCATACGACAGTTGTAAATGTATTTTATAGCTTCATGTCTAAGGGAGAAGGACGGTTGTCCAAACATCCCTTTTAGAGATTCCATAATCTCTTTAGCAGTACCCATAACATCGTGTTTCTTAGCCAAAACATCAGATATGCTGGCTAGAATGTACACTCGGGCTTTGTCATTTGCCTTTATCCATCAGTCATACGCATCCCGAACTGTTCGGTTTGCATTTGAGCTGGGATTTGGAGGACATTCCTCAATTAAAACAAACCTTAAATCATCAATTACCAGTATTGTGTTTAGGTTTGATTTTCAAGTTGCGTAATTGTCGCCGTTTAATTTCTCAGAAGCGAGTAATTGTACTATTGAGTTTGTCATGCTATGATATAAAGAAAATTCTATTAGTGTTTTGACTTAATCCTGTTTAATCTAATCCGTTTTAGCAAATGTAAAAATGTACCAAAAAATTATTAATTTGCAACGATACTTTAGTGAGTTAGAGCAACTGCTACCGAGGGGCAATCAATCACTCATTCACTATACCAAGACATTCTTGACTTTAAACACTAATCCCAGAATAACTCTTGTTCCTATAGTGTTTTTAGTTATCGCTACTTTGGTCAAGAATATACTAACTCTTAGTAATTCTTCGTAAGTGTGACCCACCATTTTCAGACCTCAGAGATCGGTCCCAACAATGCTATCGAATGAAAAAGCCAAAGTTGGGAACGAACCTAAGAAATCCTATCCATTTCTAGAGTTCGCGTTGTTTCGACTCCCATGTTACGACCCTCCGAATGGGTAGTTGCTCTAGGGCCTTAGAACGGCCTTAGAACGGGATTGTGGAATCCGGTGAGTGACTAAACTTGGGAGGGATTTTGTATATGTGAAGAGAGTGTTTGTGAGGTTTTTCTCAACGTTTTTCACCAAGAAGCCCTTCCATGTACCATGATCACTCTATTTATAGAGTTATGTTTGCATGTTCATGCAAATTTGAGATCACCAAATTTTGACACTTAAAATTCCACTCAAATGTTTGGGACTATGTGGCAAGCATGCAAGTTTGAGTTCACCAAATTTTGACACTCAAAATTCCACTCAAATTTGTGGGGTTTATTTGGCAAGCATGCAAGTTTGGTTAAACCAAATTTTTGACAACTCAAAATTCCACTAACATGGATTTTTCCATTAAATGAAGTCAACATTTTGACTTTCTTTATTTTAATTCAACAATTAATTTGAATAACTAATTTCAAGTAATATTCAATGATTAATTAAACTATTTAATTAATATTTAATATTAATTTAAATGCCAATCCCAATCAATTCCGACACATATTTGATTAAGATATTTAAATCTTATTTAAATATCTTAGATTCTCTCTTTTTGTTTAATTCGTAAATAAAACAAAAATGCAGTTAAATATATCGTATATATGTAGCGTATATATCCTAATTTGAATTTGAACACTTTGAACTCACTCGTCACACTGTTCTATGGTTTAGTCTGATATGAGCTAGCAGAGGGACCTAATGGACCTATAGATCATGGGCTCCAATGATCCAAGATCAACCGGTTAAACTCATTAACCTTGTTAACCAACATTCGTTAACTACGAGAACACTCCACTATAGCCTAATAGTTGCACTCCCCTCACTATAGATACATTTCTATCCATTTGATATAACCATGATTAGTAAGTCGATCCTTCACAGGTTGTTCGTAACTAGAGCTGGGTCAATTTACCGTTTTACCCCTGAAGTTACTTCTTGTTCCTTATGTCCCACTGATCCTCTTATGAACAATTGGTTTGTGGTCCAACCAGTAAACAGAATCCCTCTCAAGCCAATGAGAGGGTGGGGCCCCTTGTTCAAGACCAAGGGAACTACCTCTCTTCTATCCCTAAAAGTAGGTAGGAGCGAATTCCATCTTACACTCCACGTCCCCAGCTATTCATCCAGTCTTACCCCTGAAATGGGAGGTCTATTGAGTCGGCAAACTCGAGCCACTCTCACCCATGCAAATCTAAGGATAATTCCGAATAAACAGGAGTTCACGGTTAGCTCAAGATTAAGATCGAGTTACCTAGGTCTTCGAATGAAAAGAAAATCAGTCTCAACAGTAAACGACATTATAAAGTGAGAGTTGTTTTCTTCATGGTCCGATCTTATGCAATACTCATTGCATAGGATGCCCCCACTCACATGTCTTCACATGTACAATTTAGTGATCACATTGTTTATATCATATACAAAAGTGGGCCGCATCCATAGTGTCCCCAGAATAAGGTACTCAGCCTTATCCTTATACTATAGATCATTTTGACTATATACTTGAACTTGATCCACTCTTATGTCTCTACATATAGTTCAAGTAATCATACTATAGCCAGAGTGTTCTTAGTTTATTGGATTTAGATTAATGGTCGTAAAGTTCACTTTATTCAATAACAATCTTTACTGAATAAAAAACGATAATCACTTCATTGAAAATAGAATATGTTTTTGTTTACAAACTATGAGTTTTAGGACATAAAACCCAACAGTTTTCCGGCGAACTTCATATAAACATTTCATGAAGAAATTTAGTCCATTAGAGGTTTATATAGAGTGGTACAAAGGAAAACCCATTGTGGTATGATAAGAAAAATCGTGATTTTTCTAGTAACCATATGTTGACCTTTCTACACTTTTTGATCAATTTGAACCCCTTTCAGACCAGTTTTATGAATTTCTTTATGGTTCCTAAAACTAGACTCAAAGATTAATATATTAAAGATAATTTTGAATAATTTGGATATTAGAAGCTCAAGAATGGAAGTCCCGAACATCGACAATGAGGTAAGTAGCCACCTTGGACTTTTCTTAAGAAATACTTGTTGTTATCGCTTGAATTTTAACATGAATCCTAAACCAAGTATGAATTCAGTATATATTAAAAAAAACTCAAAGAACCATAAGTTAAAGTCCTGAACAGACCAAATTGCTTGGGATTTAAGTAACATTAAAATAACCAACTAGATGAACTTCGTTACCTAAGAAATTTTAATGTTGAGCATATTATATCATGTTCAGGTTATACATGAAATTTTGTGGTCATTGGATAAGAATAAGTAGGTAAACCAAGAAATGGTGCAAAATGACCATAATGCCCATAAGGATGTCTACCAACGATTCATGACCTAGAGGACCTCTAAATGCTATTAAATTCTGTGGTAGACCTTATTTTGTGATGTTTGAGGATGTGGTAAAGTTTGAAACTATTGGAACACGTTAAGTATCAAAACAAGCCTACTTTTGAAAATTCAAGGTCTATACGTGCTTCAAATTACTTGCTACTTCTTATAAGGCCTATTCTTAAGGACAAGAAGGTATTTTCAAAAGATCAAGTTGATTAGAGCAAGCTTGGAACCTAAAGCAAGTTAGGACCCAAGAGACGCCTAAAGGAAACACCTAAAGACTCAAGACCCTTCTTGAATCCTCTAAGGACAACTCATGCTTGTTATTACAATGTATTACAATGTATTCATATGTTTGTTATTACAATGAATAAGGAGAAAGAGAAGACAGAATAGATATTTTTGGTATATTGTTTGTGTGCGTATGCTTTTTCTTTCTTGAAAATTGATATGGTGCATTAGTTTTAATGAAATATAAAAAGGCCACTAAAATATCAACTTATAAATAGGGGTTTTCTCCATTTTTATCCATTTCAGAAAAAAATAATAATAATGAATAGCGTTTAAAAGCATAAAAACAAAAAACAAAAAACCGAGCTTTAATGGGTATAAAGATTATGCCAAGCATTGTAATCATTCCTTTTAAATGTTGTTTTTTTTAAATTAATGGATATCATACTATCATTACTTGTGGATTCATAGACTAGTTCGAGCAAAGAATCCAAGCCCTATATTCTCCACCTTCAAATTTCTTAAACAAGGTAAGGGTTTGACCCATTGGTAGAATGAGATCTCTTTTATCATCATTAGGACCTCCAATAAGGCTCTCTTGTATATAAAAAATAGAGATTGTAATGTTTCAAGTCCACTGCTAGAAGATATTGTCCTCTTTGGCCCGTTATATATCATTGTCAACATCACAGTTTTAAAACGCGTCTACTAGAGAGAGGTTTTCATACCCTTATAAGGAATGATTTGTTCCCCTCTCCAACTGATGTGAGATTTCACCATCCACCTCCCTTAGGGACTTAGTATCCTCATTGGCACACTGCTGAGTGCCCGACTCTGATACCATTTGTAACGTCCCAAGCCCACACTTAGCATATTTTGTTTGTTCCATCCCATTACATATCATCGTCAACCTCACGGTTTTAAAATGCGTCTATCATGGAGAGATTACAACACCATTGTAATGAATATTTTGTTCCCCTCCCTACATGACGGGATTTAACAAAGTTAGAGAGATCTTTTTAAGGACTAAAATAGGCTTTGAATAACAAAATAGCTCTATTCAAAAACTATACAAAGAATACTTTATTAAATCCTAAAACAAATGCAAAATATCATGAATAGTTGGGTAACATAACCATTACTTCACATACTACAAACTCTTAAAATACTCTATAGGTTCTTTCCTATTATTAAAATACTCTTAAAATACTTTTGATGTTAAATTCTTAAGAGTAATGGCCTATCAAGAATGCATCACTACCTTGTATACAGTTCCACCATCAGCACATATCTCATCAAAAGTATTAGTGGCCTCAATTAGATCTTGGAAAGAAAATCTTTCCTTAGGTGGGAAATAGACATCCGAATCCATAGATTTTCTTTCCTTGTTTTGCACCATTTCGGATGGATGTCTCATGCAATATAAGATGATCATAATTAGAACGATAGAAACTCCACCTACCTTAAAAGATGGAGACGATGAATCTCCATTGCAGTTGTCAAGAGGTCCACCCAAGAGTTCCTCTTTGTCAATGAAGCTACTAGTGGGCATGTTCTGAAAGAAAGTTATTGAAGGGATCGAATGTCTCACGTTATGCTATATTGTTATGCTGTAGCAAAATTAGTAGATTTTGTACTCACAGTTGAATGATTATTCTTCAACTATGTATACTTTTTACCGCTAAAACTTCTATTTCACATTTGTTAAATTTTATTTTTCTCTTTCTAACGTTTCTTACATATTAGCTAACATTTTGTTTGTCAAGAAAAACATATTGGTTCGATTAAAATAAAACAAAATCCCACACAAAATTTGTGAAAAATCAAATGAGTAACTATAAAATTTATGTAATATATATAATATTACAATTATTATAACAAATATATATTTATCAATATAATAAAAAAAAATAAAAAAGATGTTAAAGTAATATTCTTGTCCATTTATCTCACATAGCACTTTTTTTTTCTTTTTTTACTTTGAATTTATAAAATTTGGTTGAAAAAGTAATTTATGAAAAACAATACACAGGTAGAATTCTTGCTGTATTCAGGGCTTCATTCATTCCTTCTTTGATTTTTATTCAGAATTAAAACAAGGGAATTAATAGGAGAGCAGAATTCTACCTTTGTAGAAACCCTAGCTTGCAAAACGTCTGGAAGGATTCCAACCATGCAGAAGTTCTCCACCCTATCTAGGTTTTGATCCAAAAAAAAAAAAACAAACAAACAAACAAAGCAGTAGTATTCTACCGGGTATCTTGTATTCTCTTTTCGTTTGGTGTTAATAAAGAGTGCGAGTATTCTACCGGGTATCTTGTATTCTCTTTTCGTTTGGTGTTAATAAAGAGTGCGAGTATTTCTATCTTCGAAAGCATCTTTAAGACGATACAACAAAAAACTAAATTAAAAAAATAAACGTAAAAATTAAAAACACCTTGTTTTAACTCAAGTCTAAGAAAATAAATCCGAATACAGTATGCATGTGTCATGGTCTCGGATTGTAATGTCGTCGTCAGCCGGACAGAGGTTCGAATTGCAATGGTCTCAGATTAATAGTTTCCTTGATATGCTAGGGTACCACATTCTTTGTTCTTGTCTAGTTCTTGTTCTTGTTGTAAGTACTTAGGTCCTGTAGTTCTTGTTCTTAGGGTCTTTATAATGATATATCCTGAGGACCTTGGTCCCTGGATTCTGAAACCTTGGTTATGCTTTGAAGGCCTCAGTACCATGGTTCTTAGTTCTTCATTCTTGTCATTAAAACTAGTATCTTGATCCATGTTCTAGACCTTGATCTTTCTCTTGTTCTTGGTACTTTTTTGGTTCTTGTTATGTTCTTGATTCATTCTCCAAGACATTCCTCCTAGGATTTACGGCACTAGACATGCTCCTGAAATCTTGTGTGCAAGGCTTCATGCGTTCCAAGCAACAAAGACTTAACCTACGTCCAAGGCTTCATGCGTTCCAAGCGATGTAGGCTTAACTCGAATCTTAGGGCTTGCGCTTCGATACGGTCTGCTAACCTATGTCCAAGGCTTCATGTGTTCCAAGTGGCATAGTCTGAAAACCATCATCCAAGCTTCTTACGTTCCAAGCGATGTGGTCTAATCCTGCATCAAGGGCTTGCCCTATAATAAAGTCTGAATACCTACACTCAAGGTTTCATGCATTCCAAGCAACGTAGTTCAGTCATGAGCACACTGTACCGTGGGAGGCCTTAGGAGGTTATTGATTCGTGGCTAAGGTAACTTTCTCTCTTCTTGTTCCATTGTGGCTCTAGACTACTCCTCATGATAGACCATAAAGGTCACGTGATCGGTGCATACATGAACATGGCCTGTTGCAAATATTTGGGTACCCATAACATGGTGTAGGGCATCTCCTCTAGGTTAGGGAATGAGGCCAAACATGACATCCTGCAAAGGAAACATGGTGCAGGGCATCCCTCCTAGAAGAGGGAAACTGGGTGGGAGGTCATGGGTCATTTTGGACATGATTAGATTATTACGTAGCATTTTTGAGTTTTTGTGTCTGAGGACCTTGGTCCCTTATTCTTTTCTGGTCCCTAGCATTATTCTTTTTTAGGTAGCTGTAAAGCTTGTGTGGTGTTATTCTTAGTTCTCAATCTTGTAAGTTTCTAAGGTCCATAATTCCTTGAGGCATAAGTTGTAACTTGTATTTGTAACCATATGAACCCATCATAGCGTGAGTTGCTTGCTTCATCATCGACGTTCGGGACTTTCGTTTTGAGCTTTCGGTATCCAAATCACTTCAAATTTCCTTCCACAGACTCCTTATTGTATCTAGTTTCTTGAACCGTAAGAGTTTTCATGAGAACCGATTTGGAAGGGGGTTAAAAGTGAGAAAAACTGAGAAAATATCGAATTTAGGGTCGACTGGGCCGGTTCAACTAAACCGACCACGTTATCGTCTTCTTCCTCCAGACGCTGTTGTCTGAAACTCAGCCTCTACGGTCACATTTACAGCATTTCTCCCCTCGATTTCTTCATGAAACTTAAAGATGGTGTTACAAGGAAGAGCTGAGGATTGATTTCATACCTTCTTGTGAATTGTAGCCTAAGATATTTTCTTCTGAAGTTCATCCAAAATCAGTTTTTCGCTCGAATAAAAACAGAGGATTAATTATTGGGTAGCCAATTCTTGGGGTTTTCAAGGCCCAATTTCTTCATGGAGCCATTCTCATATACTTTCCTCAAGCTAAAGGACTTGGTTTGGAGGAACGCCTTTGAGTGTGGGACCTTAATTTTGAGAAATTGTAATCGGTTGCAATGTTACTCAAAATGTCAAATTTTCGTTCTCTTGGACAGCCTGTTCTACGACGTTTAAGCTCTCGTTTCCTTCATCAAAGTTACTCAACTTGATCCTTTGAAGGTTAAGGAATTCTCAATTTGAAGGAAAAGGAACCGTAGATAGGAATTCAAAACAGATTTTCTTTAATTGGGCACGTTCTTCCGATTATTTCTCTTCATGGTCTTCTACAAAAATATTTCTTGGAGGTGCAGAAACTCACTGGGATCATTCTTGCTCGAGGAATTGTCGTGTATCCTCGGATTAGAATTTTGAGTTTTCCTTGAAGCTCTTTAATGGCAAATTGGATTGGGGGAATAGTTTCTAGGCACTTTCAGCACTTGATTTCTTCATAGAACTTGTTGGTAATCTTGTTTAGAAACTGTAGGAATAAGTTTGAAGAGAAATGGTGGAGAATTGCTTCCGAGTTTGGAAGAAATTCGAGAGTAGGAGATCCAAAATCTAAACGCTTATTGCCTACAATAGAGAGCTTGACCTTGCTCGATTCTTGTTCCAAACTACTTCCTCAACTTTAGAGTTTATAGGAGAAGCTTAAACCGACATTAAGAGATCTAGAACCGTAGTGATTAGGAGATTGAGCTTTCTAGATAATCCATCAGAAATATCTACTCCGATCAGCCTTACCGACCTTCATTTAGAATCCTAGCCATTGGATGTGATATTCTGTGAGTGTTTTAGAATATACCTAATTTTGGTGGAGATCTAATGGCGGAGAGTCGAGATTCGATAGATTTTGTGCAGATGGTCACGGTTGATTATCTGATTCTTGTCATAATGGCAGTTTCGTAATTATCCATATCTTCAGGGGTTATTAGGTAGTTTGTCACTTTCCTAACAATTCTTCATCCTTGAAGACCATCTTGAAATTCCATCTAAATAAGGAATTTAAAATCTAGAAAGATCCTTTGAAATTGGAAAGGACCTTTTCGTCCTTTTCGTTTATATTTTCATTCCCAATCCTTCTCCAAAGGCTTCATGTCACGACCCAATATTTTACTACGGATTGTGACTAATGACAACACACGAATGCGCAAAGTGATTTAAATATGAAATAGAGAAAATCCTTTAATTCCCATAAAATTTTTCAACGAAAAACAATCAACACTTAACAGTTTGGAAATAAAGTTTGAAAGAATGCAAATACAAAATAAAGACTGGACTGACGCCCCAGACAACCCATTCCTCAGTGACAAATTTAGAGATTTTTATAAGGACTAAAATAGGCATCCGACAACAAAATTATTGAAACAAAGTTATTGACGAGGATATATAACGTTATTGAAGGGATCGAATGTCTCACGTTATGCTATATTGCTATGCCGTAGCAAAATTAGTAGATTTTGTACTCACATTAGAATGATTATTCTTCAAATATCTATACTTTTTACTGCTAAAACTTCTATTGTTAAATTTTATTTCTTTCTATATTTTATTTGTCAAGAAAAACATATTGATTGGATTAAAATAAAACAAAAGCTCAGACAAAATTTATGAAAATTCAACTGAGTAACTACAAAACTTATGTAATATATATAATATTACAATTATTAGAACAAAAATATATTTATCGATATAATAAAAAAATAAAAAAGATGTTAAAGTAATATTCTTGTCCATTTATCTCATATTCCACTTTTTTTTTTCTTTTGTACTTTGAATTTCTAAAATTTGGTTGAAAAATCAATTTATGAAAAAACAATACTATGTGAATAAGTGTGACTTATGAGTAAATATGGGTACATGAATCACCTAAGATCACATCCTTATAAGAGCGACCGTGAGGATAAGATGACTAAGAAATGTTTAAAAGACTTGAAAGTCATTATCTATACAACTAAGGAGCACCTTCCTTTATGGTAGCTCAATCATAGGACTACATGGTTAAGCATGCTTTACTCGGAGCAATTATATGTTGGCAGACCTTTTAGAAATTTTCCTAGGATGCATGTGAATGAGAACAAAGCATGTTGGAATCACTACATTGGACTATCAAGATAGTTTTCATGCTTAGAAGCAAAGAGTAATATCAAGGGTCTTAATAATGAGAACTTGGATCTTGATGCATGTTCTAGTCCTCATCCTTAATTCTTAGTTTTTGTCTTTGTCCTTCTCTTGTTCTTAGTTCCTATTCTTATTTCTTATTTCTTATTCTTGTTTGTCATTTTGTTTCCTAAGACACTCCTCCTAGGGATTATAATACAAGACACGAGCCTGATAACCTGTGTCCAAGAATTCATGCGTTCCAAGCAACACAATCTTAACCTATGTCTAATGCTTCATGCATTTCAAGTGACATAGTTTTAGCCTGTATTTAGGGCTTCATTCATTCCTTGCAATTCAATCTAAAACCTACGCCATAGGCTTATTACATTTCATGCGGTGTAGTCTAAAACCAACATCCAAGGGTTCATATGTTCCAAGTGACGTTGCCTGGAATCCTATTTGAAGGGAATGAACTCTTAATCCACATAGCAAAAGCATTGGGAGCCGTTTTGATTTTTATTCAGAACTAAAACAAGGTAATAAATAGAAGAGAAAGAATTCTACCTCTGTAGAAACCCTAGCTTGCAAAACTTCTTGAAGTATTCCAACCATTGAAAAGTTCTCCACCCTACCTAGGTTTTCATAAAAAAAAAAAAAAAAAAAAAAAAAAAAAAATACAAAGCAGTAGTATTCTACCGATTATCTTGTATTCTCTTTTCGTTTGGTGTTAATAAAGAGTGCGAGTGTTTCCCACAGCGAGTTGTGTTCAACAATCTTGTATCAAAGTGAGGTCGGCGTAGGTTGTCTGATCTCTTGGAATTCTTGTTATGCTTTGTGGTTGAAGCTTTGTCTGATCTTCCACGTCAGAAACGATTTCTTGAGATTTTTGGTGAGTGAGTTTAGTTGTATTATGTGTAGTCTATGACTCTGCAAGTATGGTATCGAAAAAGCTTGTTTTGTATTACTAAGGTATAGCAAACATGATGGCTATCCCGAAATGCATGAGCACACATTAATTCATGAGGTCCCAATATTTTTCCATTTGAAACATTATTAAATATAACCATGCTATCATTTTATTCGTATAATACCATTTCTCATATCAGTTATCATATCGTTCATGCTTATACTGAGGTTATATTTCATATTATTTCTCGTTTTTCATGTCATTCATATCATGTTATACATACAATTCACAAGACGTAACGTAACATTTTCAAGCTTTCAATATAACGTTTCGTAACGCGCAATTCATACAGTAAATATCTTACCAGTCACATAATGCAATCCGAGCATAAAATATCACATCACGTTATATCTTATATCAATTCATTCAAGACAACATAACGTTCACGTTGTATAACATTTACGTATTAAATGATAACGGTCTCAACATACAAATTATGACACATGGGAAACCAAAGGCATGTGCCACAAGACAACGTACAATTTCACGACGGTAGGGCCACTTACTTGGTTGACCTAGGCCGAAGCTACTACGACTCCTTGATGCTAGCGCTACTTAACACTGCTCTCCGAAATTTAATTCTGCCTAATGTGTCCAACAATCGTAAATTAGTACTATGGGAGTTGACTCACCTAATCTTGCATGAAATAATTTTAAACATACTCCTAATGATTTAAACTATGCCTATTTAAGCATAAATAATTTAAGTTTGATTCCATAATAAACTCAGTTTCGTTTGACCCGTAAATGCTTCCACTAATGAGAAACTGTCGTATTATATTAGTTTGACCCATACATTTCGACCGTTTGCAAATAAGGTATGAACTACCCTAAGCATAATTTAGTAGATACGGTATGAATTAAGATCACAAAGTTCGATAATTCAATTTCTTACTCCTAAAATGTTGAACTTAAAAAAAGAGAAAATTTAGAGACATATTAGACATAGTATTAGGT
Organism: Cucurbita pepo subsp. pepo; assembly: GCF_057944985.1. NCBI lineage: Eukaryota > Viridiplantae > Streptophyta > Magnoliopsida > Cucurbitales > Cucurbitaceae > Cucurbita > Cucurbita pepo. The sequence goes on along the minus strand of NW_028257911.1, from coordinate 207,904 downwards.
TTACGGACCAAATAGATATAAAGTTGAAAGTTTATCTTAGACTAAATGTATAATTTAGATAACTTTGAATGTCCAATACGCTTTTAATCTTACATGATTTTAAAACTTCATCATAAAGTATGTATTTCATTTTATTGGAGGTCCTAATGATGATGAAAGAGATGCCATTCTACAAATGGGTCAAACCCTTACCTTGTTTAAGATATTTGAAGGTGGAGAATATAGGGCTTGGATTCTTTGCTCCGACTAGTCTATGAATCCACAAGTAATGAGAGTCGAGATGGTCACTGTTGAGAGTCGAGATTCGATATGGGTCAAGCCCTTACCTTGTTTAAGATCTTTGCTCCAATAGGTTGAGAGTCAAGATTCGATAGATTTTGTGCAGATGGTCACTGTTGATCATCTGATTCTTGTCATAATGGCAGTTTCGTAATTATCCATATCTTCAGGGGTCATTAGGTAGTTTGTCACTTTCAGAATATATTATTACTATTTTTCTAAAAAAAAAAAATCCATAATTTTCCTAACAATTCTTCATCCCTTCTTGGTCATTCTTAAGACTATTGTCTTTGATCAATCCTCTTGATTTCTTTTCTTGCATTCTTTGGGTCTTACATGGATGACTTTTCTTCATTTTTTGGGGTGTTACATTGGATAAGGAAGGATAAGTAGGTAAACAAAGAAATGTGAAAAACCATATTGCCCCTAAGGATATCTAACTATGGTTCATGACCTAAAGGACCTCCAAATGCTATTAAATTATGTGGTAGACCTTATTCTGTGATGTCTAAAGATGTGGTGATGTTTGAAAGTTATTGGAACACGTTGATTAGCAAAACCAAGAATTAGAGCTAAAATGACCAAAATGCCCCTAGGACTACTTATTTAAATTCAAGGTCTATATGTGCTCCAAATGACTTGCTACTTCTTTTAAGGCCTATTCGTAAGGACAAGGAGTTATGTTCAACCGTTCAAGTTCATTAGAGCAAGCTTGGAACCTAAAGCAAGTTAGGACCAAAGAAATACCTCAAGACACAAAAGTCAAGACCCTTTTAGAATCCTGTAAGGAATTCATTATGAATCTATGACCTTCTAGAACAACCCATGTTTGTTATTACGATGTATTCATATGTTTACGAATGCATGTTATAACTTATGCCTCAAGGAATTATGAAGCTTAGAAACTTACAAGATTGAGAATCAAGAACAATATCATACAAGCTCTACAACTACCAAAGCAAAAAGAATGTTAGATACCACTCAAGGATAAGGGACCAAGGTTTTAAAACTCATAAACTCAAGAACAAATCATAAGACCTCCCACGGTACAACATGTTCTTGACTCAGACTACGCTAGTTGGAACGTATGAAGCCTTGAGCGTAGGTATTCAGATTATGCCGCTTGGAAAGCATGAAGTCTTCAACATAGGTATTCATGTCATACCATAGGGCAAGCACTAGGTGCATGATTTCAGACTACTCTTCTTGGAACGCATGAAGCCTTGAGCGTACGTATTCAGACTATGCTGCTTGGAACGCATGAAGTCTTGGGCATAGGTATTCAGACTGTATCATAGGGCAAGCCCTTGATGCAGAATTAGACTACATCTCTTGGAAAATAAGAAGCCTTGGATGTAGGTTTTCAGACTATGCCACTTGAAATGCATGAAGCCTTGGGCATAGGTTTTCAGAGCATATCGAAGGGCGAGCCCTGAGGTGCGAGTTAAGACTGTGTCGCTTGGAACGCATGAAACCTTGGACACAGGACATCAGGTTCATGTCTGATACCGTAAATCTTAAGGGTAGTGTCTTGGAGAAAGAACCAAGTGTTGGGTTTTATGTCCTAAAACTCATAGTTTGTAAACAAAAACATATTTTGTTTTCAATAAAGTTATTATTGTTGTTTATTCAGTAAAGATTGTTATTGAATAAAGTGAACTTTACGATCATTAATCTAAATCCAATAAACTAAGAACACTCTGGCTATAGTATGATTAGTTCAAGTATATAGTCAAAATGATCTATAGTATAAGGATAAGGCTGAGTACCTTATTCAAGGGACACTATGGATGCGGCCCATTTTTGTATATGATATAAACAATGTGATCACTAAATTGTACATGTGGAGCCATGTGAGTGGGGGCATCCTATGCAATGAGTATTGCATAAGATCAGACAATGAAGAAAACCACTCTCACTTTATAATGTCGTTTACTGTTGAGACTGATTTTCTTTTCATTCGATAACCTAGGTAACTCGGTTTTAATCCTGAGCTAACCATGAACTCCTATTTATTCGGAATTATCCTTAGATTTGCATGGGTGAGAGTGGCTCTAGTTCGCCGACTCAATAGGCCTCCCATTTTCGGGGTAAGACTGGGTGAATGGCTGGGGACGTGGGGTGCAAGATGGAATTCACTCCTACCCACTTTTAGGGATAGAAGAAAGGTAGTTCCCTTAAGCGTTAACTCCAAGTCTTGAACAAGGGGCCCCACCATCTCATTGGCCTGAGAGGGATTCGGTTTACTGGTTGGACCACAAATGATATGAACCAAGAGACATCAATCATACAATATACTTCAATGAAGATGTGAAGAAAAGGTTGTCAAAATTATCAAAAAGATGTTTCAACTCATGCTACATTGAAGAAGAATGAAGTTTGATTGTTGTAAATTTTGGGTGGGTTACAATTTAGAGTAATTTAAAGTTATTGTATTTTAAGATTTTTTAGGTTACATTTACATAATGACTCATTATGGCCATTAAGTATGAATGTTACAACTCTTAGGAATGCCTTTAGTAGTTTCATTTTGAGGCTATATAAAGCCACGTATGTTGTATTTGTAAGAAGACTTGGAAAATATAGTAAAAGAAGCATTTGTGCTTTTCTTTAGCTAATGGCTAAGTTTCTTTGCAATTCTATGTAGTTTAGATTGCTGTAGAATCATTGAAGCTCGACATGATCAATCTTGCTTGTGGAGTGATTCGAATCTCAAATAAGTGTTTGAGATATTTGATCAACAAGAGTCATTCAAGCTAGACATGATCGATCTTGCTTGTGGAGTGATTCGAATCTCAATCAAGTGTTCTTGCCTTGAGATATTCGATCAACAAGGTAATCTGAATCTTACTCTCCTTGTAGTTGATTTCCTTATCTTATCAACAAACCGATTGTTCATTAGACAAAAGGAGAGAATCTGAGATATTTAAATAAAATTTAAATATCTTAATCAATTATGTGTCGGAATTGATTGGGATTGGCATTTGAATTAATATTAAAGATTAATTAAATAGTTTAATTAATCATTTAATGTTACTTTAATTTGAAATTCATTATTCAAATTAATTGTTGAATTAAAATGAAGAAAGTCAAAATGTTGACTTGATTTAATGGAAAAATCCATGTTAGTGGAATTTTGAGGTGTCAAAATTTGGTTTAACCAAACTTGCATGCTTGCTAAATAAACCCCACAAGTTTGAGTGGAATTTTGAGTGTCAAAATTTGGTTAACTCAAACATGCATGCTTGCCACATAATCCCAAACATTTGAGTGGAATTTTAAGTGTCAAAATTTGGTGATCTCAAATTTGCATGAACATGCAAACATGACTCTTTAAATAGAGTGATCATGGTACATGGAAGGTCTTCTTCTTCTTGGTGAAAAACCTTGAGAAAAACCTCTCACTAACACTCTCTTCATATATACAAAATCCCTCCCAAGTTTAGTCACTCATCGGATTCCACAATCCCGTTCTAAGGCCGGAGGATAGTGGAGAATACACTAGTGGTGGTTCGAAACTGGTTCATGAGGAAAAAGAAGTTTGAACTACAAAAGGTTAGTATTCAAACTCATTAAGTTTTAATACTTATGAACATGCTAATTATTTACTATAATTGATGTTCTAAAAGTGCCTAAGATCCAAATTGCTTCCGCATGTGTTATATTAACACCATCACCAAGAACCGAACAAGAACTTAGAAAGTACCAAGTATAAGAGAATGATTAAGGACTATAACATGGATCAAGAACAAAGTTCTAAGGAAGAAACCAATAATCAAGAACCATAGTACTAAAGCCCTTAAAGGATAACCAAGGTTTTAGAGTCCAAGGACCAAGATCTTCAAGAAAGATCATGATAAGAACCATAAGTCAAGAACAAAACTAATGGGCCTAAGTAATTAGGTGGAGGACTGTACGACCATAACATAAAATTAATTTCTATATTATACTTTTACATTTTTAATTCAAAATTTTAGAAAGAATAACCCATAATGAGTTTCGAGCATATATTTTTCAATTTAAAAAATAACAGGTCAAAGATCACTGTTCTATTTTTATTATAAACAATGTAACAATAGAAAAAAATATAAAAAGAAAATAATTAATTAATAATAACTCCTCCCCTGAAATATTCAACAAATTCCTTCGCACACAACCATATGTTACAAAGAAAAAAAAAAAAAAAAAAAAAAAAAAAAAAAAAAAAAGTTAGAAATAGAAACAAATGGGTTCATTTATTTATTTATTTATTTATGGGTTATTACGGATCAACTCTTATCTTCCACTACACTCTTTTTCAACTATAAAAAGTGAAACAAATCACGCACAAATGTGTTCATACCCATCTCTTTTGGTCATGATTGATAATCAAAAAAACTATATGAGATGCAACATTGTATTAGAAGGATTTTGACCTAGAGTAAAGGTAAGGTAGAGCCTTGGGCTTGGCCTAGAGTAGGTAAACCAAGAAATGATGCAAAATGACCATATTGCCTCTAAAGATATCTAACTACAGTTCATGACCTAGAGGACCTCTAAATAAAATTAAATTATGTGGTACACCTTATTCTGTGATGTCGGATGATGTGATGAAGTTTGAAAGCCATTGGAATACCTTAAGTAGCAAAACCAAGAATTAGGGGTGAAATGACTAAAATGCCCCTTGAAGTACTTATTAAAAGTCCAGGTCTATACGTGCTCTAAATGACTTGCTACTTCTTATAAGTCCTATTCCTAAGCACAAGAAGATATGTTCAAGAGTTCAAGTTGATTATAGCAAGCTTGAAACCTAAAGCAAGTTAGGACCCAAGAAATGCCTAAAGGAGATACTTAAAGACTCAAGACCCTTCTAGAGCCCTCTAAGCAATTCATTATGAATCTATGATCTTCTAAAACAATTCATGCTTGTTATTACGATGGATTCATATGTTTACAAATGGATGTTACAACTTATACCTCAAGGAATTATGAACCTTAGAAACTTACAAGACTGAGAACCAAGAACAATACCGTACAAGCTTTACAACTACCAAAGCAAGAAGAATGCTAGGTACCACTCAAGGATAAGGGACAAAGTTCCTAAAACCAAGAAACTCAAGAAAAACTCCTAAGATGTCCCACGGTGAAACATGTTCTTGACTCAAACTACGCTAGTTGTAACCAGAGTTGCTTCCAGAATCGTCCAGCAGAAGAAAATCAATCGTTTCTTCACATCCAACTATTTGAATGACAGCAATTTGGATATGTTTAACAAGACTCAAGGTTGTATAGACCCAACGGTTAAAGTTGAAAATCAATGTCGGTAGCTCCCTCATCGGAGAAGATATTTCTGACACAAATTTTAGAAATGTTTAAAATAAAAAATGAGAAAATTCACAACAACTCTGGAACAATCAATGGCAGTACAAGCTTGATCCATAAATATGAAGTTATGGGTAATGTTTTAAGCCAAGAATCAAGTAATGAGGATTCCTAAACTTGGAGTTTGAAGCTTTTAAATTATGGGTTAATCTTCCTCAAATTTCTTCTAAATTCGAGGGTTGTGGTTAATCATTTTTCGTCCTACCAACTCCTACACATTCCATATGGAATTTTCAACAAGTTTCGTGAAGGAATCGTATAATGAAAAGCTCTAGAATCGGTAGCCCCAAATAAAGGCGAGAAGCATGTTTTCCGGCGAACTTTGGAAGGTTTTAAGTCAAGCTACATACCACGACATGATGGTGTTACTATAACACGTGCGGAAGCAATTTGGATCTTAGGCACTCTAAGTACATTAATTATAGTAAATTAGCTAGCATGTTTAAAAGCATTGAAACTCAATGAGTTTGAATACTAACCTTTTGTAGTTCAAATTCTTTTTTCCTCACGAACTGGTTTCGAACCACCACTAGTGTCTTCCCTACTATTCTCTGTCCTTAGAACGGGATTGTGGAATCTGGTGAGTGACTAAACTTGATAGGAATTTAGTATATGTAAAGAGAGAGTTTTGAGAGATTTTCTCAATGTTTTTCGAGCAGAATTTCCATGTACCTTATCACTCTATTTATCGAGTAATGCACATGTACCTTGATCACTCTATTTATAGCGTCATATTTGCATGTTCGTGCAAACTTGAGGTTACTAAATTTTGACACTCAAAATTTCACTCAAATTTATGTGATTACGTGGCAAACATGCAAGTTTGGTTAAATCATATATTGACACTCAATATTCCACTAACTCAAACATGGATTTTTTTATTAAGTGAAGTCAACATTTTGACTTTCTTTATTTTAATTCAACAATTAATTTAAATAATTAATTTCAAATCAAAATAATATTAAAGGATTAATTAAACAATTTAATTAATATTTAACGTTAAATCAAATGCCAAACCCAATCAATTCCGACACATTTTGATTATGAATCCATATTCATAATTAAAATATTTAAATCTTATTTAAATATCTCCAATTCTCTCTTTTTGTTTAATTCATAATTAAAACAAAATGTGGTTAAATATATCAATATATATATGTAGTGCATATTCCTTAATTTGAATTCAAACACATCGAACTCACTCGTCACAATATTCTAAGGTTTAGTACGATATGAGCTAGCAGGGGGACCAAATGGACCTATAGATCATGGGTTCAAACGATCCAAGATTAACCAGCTAAACTCATTAACCTTGTTAACCAACATTCGTTAACTACTAGGTCACTCAACTATAGCCTAGTAGTTGCACTGCCCTCACTATATATATATTTTTGTCAATTTGATATAACCATGATTAGTAAGTCGGTCCTTCACATGTTGTTCGTAGCCAGAGCTGGATCAATTTACTATTTTACCCCTAAAGTTACTTCTTATTCCTTAAGTCCCACTGATCCTCTAATAAACAATTGGTTTGTGGTCCAACCACCAAATCGAATCCCTCTCATTGGTAGGGACCTTGTTCAAGACCTCGAGTCAGTACTTAACAACCTCTCTACTATCCCTAAAAGCGGGTAGGAGTGAATTCCATCTTACACCCTATGTCCCCAGCTATTCACCCAGTCTTACCCCTGAAATGGGAGGCTTATTGAGACGGCGAACTCGTTTCACACTCACCCATGCAAATCTAAGGTTAATTCCGAATAAACAGGAGTTCATAGTTAGCTCAGGATTAAGATTGAGTTATCTAGGTAATCGAACGAAAAAATCAGTCATAATAGTAAACGACATTATAAAGTGAGTGGTTTTCTTCATGGTTCGATCTTATGCAATACTCATTGCATAGGACGCCACCACTCACGTGTCTCTACATGTACAATTTAGTGATCACATTGTTTATATCATATACAAAAGTGGGCTGCATCCATAGTGTCCCCAAAATAAGGTACTCAGCCTTATCCCTGTACTATAGATCATTTTGACTATATACTTGAACTTGATCCACTCTTATGTCTCTACATATAGTTCAAGTACTCATACTATAGTCAGAGTATTGTTAGTTTATTGGATTTAGATTAATGATCGTAACATTCACTTTATTCAATAACAATCCTTACTGAATAAACATCAATAATAACTTTATTGAAAACAGAATATGTTTTTGTTTACAAACTATGAGTTTTAGGACATAAAACCCAACACGACAAGGTGTGAAATTGGCCTCTACTTCTTCCTTGAAACTTCATTAAACATTTCGTGAAGAAATTTAGTCCATTAGAGGCGTATATAGAGCAATTCAAAGGAAAAACCAGAGTGGTATGGTAAGAAAAATCGTGATTTTTCTAGTAACCATATGTTGACCTTTCTATAAATTTTGATCAATTTGAACCCCTTTCAGACAAGTTCTTATGAATTTCTTTATTGTTCCTAAAACTAGACTCAAAAGATGAATATATTAAAGATAATTTTGAATAATTCAGATACCGAAAGCTCAAGAATGAAAGTCCCGAACATCGACAATGAGGTAAGTAGCCACCTTGTACTTTTCTTAAGAAATACTTGTTTTTATCGCTTGGATTTTCACATGAATCCTAAAACAAGTATGAATTAAGTATATATTAAAATAAAACTCAAAGAACCATGAGTTAAAGCCCTGAACCGATCAAATTGCTACGGATTTAAGTAACATTAAAATAACCAACTAGATGAACTTCGTTGCCTAAGAAATTTTAATGCTGAGCATATTACAGCATGTTGAGGTTCTACAAGAAATTTGGTGGTCATTGGATAAGGATAAGTAGGTAAACCAAGAAATGCTGAGTGTCACGGTCATGCCTGTCCAGGGCCTGTTGCCCATGGCCGCATGCCCATGACAAGCCAAACCCTTGTCATGTCTTTTCATTCTAGTGTTTTTCCCTTTGTAATTCTAGAGCGTATGACACCTCAAGAAAATCATGTCTAGGCCTGCCAGAACTAAAATGGCCCAGAATGTACTATAGGGGGATATGACTAGTCGTCAACTTCTCCCTACCCAAGGTTATATATGCTAAGCCGTTGTTATCTTTCTCTTGCTTGCTTATATAACGTCTCTTTCTAAAATCTCTCTTTCAAAAATCTCTCTCTCTCCTCGTTTTCTAAAACCTTCTTTTAAAACCGAGGCTAGAGGCTCGACCGTACGTCGCTTGGCCGTAGGCGACGCAAGAACAAATTGGCTTAACTCACTTGTCGCTGGAAAGTGAGTGCCGCACAATCGCTAGTCCGCTGCCTTCGAAAGTGAGATTGTGTCAAGTGGTATCAGAGCTTTGTTAGCTCCGTAACGTCATACAGACCGAAATCATGTCGACGACAAAGTCGACACCCAAAGCACAAGCCGATCGGCTTACGCTAATAGAGGAGGAAATGCTGTTCCTCAAAGAAGTCCCTGACACCCTCCATTTCCTGGAAACACGGGTGACCGAACTGAGTGAGAAAGTCGTCCAAGTCGACGCAATGGGCAACCGCCTAGACGGGTTGCCAATCGCAGAACTGTTGTTTCGAGTGACCTCGCTCGAAGAAAGAGTTGCTCCTACGAGCAGCCCAAAACCGTCTAATAGTCCGGATAGCTCTGTCGCACACAAAGAGGGACGTGGCGAAGAGTTCGACGTACTACAAAACACAATGATGAGTTTGTTCAATGGATTGGCTGATGAATTCAGATCAACAGTCGACGACCTCCAAGAAAGGATGTCCGCCATGAGCACTCGAATTGAAGTTACCATGAAAGCCGTGGAAGGTGTCGCGGCTGGACAAACTAATGCCGGATCCAACAAACTAAGGTTCCCAGACCCTAGAGCCTTCAAAGGGAATCGGGACGCCAAAGAGTTGGAGAACTTCATCTTTGACGTCGAACAGTACTTCAAAGCCACAACGGCTTGTACCGACGACAAGAAGGTGACTGTAGCTGCGATGTATCTCGTAGACGACGCCAAACTGTGGTGGCGTACGAAGGTGCAAGACATCGAGGATGGATTGTGCACCATTGACTCATGGGAGGACCTCAAGAGAGAGTTGAGGGAACAATTCCTCCCCGAGAACGCAGGACACATAGCAATGGAGAAAATAGTAGCCCTGAAACACACTGGAAACATACGGGACTACGTTAGACAATTCTCAACCCTGATGCTGGATATCAGGGGTACAGCAGAGAAGGACAAGGTGTTCTTCTTTATAAATGGTCTACAACCGTGGGCCAAAACAAAGATACATGAGAACAGGGTCCAAACCCTAGCTGCCGCAATGGCCTGCGCCGAAAGACTCGTGGACTGTGGGAACGAAGCAGGATCCCAAAGAAGAGCGACACTAGCCCCAAACAATGGGGGCAAACCATACCGACCACCAGGCCATCGAAATGGAAGCCCCAACAGATCGAATGGATGGACGGATAGACCTCCTCAGAACAATCAAGCGGGGACATCTCGAGGGCCTTACCACCAAAAGAACCACCCGACGACGCCTTTGCAATGCATGCTATGTAAAGGCCCCCACAAGGTATCCTACTGTCCTCATCGGGCCTCTCTCACTGCACTCCAAGTGTCCATTCAAGAGAGCAATGAGGCAAGAGTCGAGACTTTGCTAGACAAGAAAGAAGATCACGACAACCCCCGAATGGGCGCACTCAAATTCTTGTTAGCCCTCCAACGGAAAGTCGAACCGAAGGAGATAATAGAGAAAGGGCTTATGTTCGTAGATGCCACCATAAACTCTCGACTGAGCAAGAGCACTCTAATAGACTCTGGAGCAACCCACAACTTCATTGCTGATCAAGAAGCCAGAAGATTGGGACTCACCGTAGGAAAAGACCCGGGGAAGATGAAAGCCGTCAACTCCGAGGCCTTGCCTATTGTGGGAGTTTCCAAAGGAGTCCCCTTCAAAATAGGGGATTGGACTGGAGAGCTAGACCTTGTCGTGGTTCGCATGGACGACTTCGATGTGGTACTTGGGATGGAGTTCCTCCTAGAACACAAAGTCATCCCAATGCCATTGGCGAAATGCTTGGTGATCACCGACCGTAACCCCACAGTAATACCTGCAAGCATCAAGCAACCAGGTAATCTTCGGATGATCTCGGCCATACAGCTGAAAAGGGGACTCGCACGAGAGGAACCTACCTTCATGGCCATACCACTGATAGAAGAGGCAACCACCGAAGAGACTGTCCCAGAGGAAATCAAGGATGTATTAGACAGCTATACCGACATAATGCCAGAGAGTCTACCACAAACACTACCACCTCGTCGAGGCATTGACCACGAAATCGAACTCCTCCCCGGGGTTAAGCCGCCCGCAAAGAATGCATATCGGATGGCTCCACCCGAGCTAGCCGAATTGAGGAAACAACTAGACGAGTTGCTGAAGGCGGGATTCATTCGCCCGGCAAAGGCCCCTTATGGAGCCCCCGTACTATTCCAGAAGAAGAAGGATGGGACGTTGCGTCTGTGCATAGACTATAGAGCCTTAAACAAGGTGACAGTACGCAACAAATATCCTCTGCCGATAATATCTGACTTGTTCGACCAACTTCACGGGGCCAAGTACTTCACGAAATTGGACTTACGATCGGGATATTATCAAGTACGTATTGCCGAAGGGGACGAACCCAAGACGACGTGCGTAACAAGATATGGGGCCTTCGAATTCCTAGTAATGCCCTTTGGCTTGACAAACGCCCCAGCTACGTTCTGCACGTTGATGAACCAGGTTTTCTACGAATACCTGGATCAGTTCGTCATAGTATACCTCGACGACATTGTTGTTTACAGCACAACCCTCGAGGAACACAAAGTGCACTTGAAGTTAGTGTTTGACAAGCTCCGGCAGAATCAGCTGTATGTGAAGAAGGAGAAATGTGCATTCGCACAAACATGCATCCACTTCCTTGGACATGTCGTCAGATGTGGACAAATCAGTATGGATAGCGACAAGATAAAAGCTATCCAAGAATGGAAGGTTCCTACTTCCGTATCTGAGTTGAGGTCCTTCTTAGGACTAGCCAACTACTATAGGCGGTTCGTCGAAGGGTTTTCACGACGAGCCGCCCCATTGACAGAGCTGTTGAAGAAAGACCACCCTTGGTCGTGGTCGAATGATTGTCAAATGGCCTTTGAAAATCTGAAAACAACCATGACGAGGGGTCCTGTCCTCGGGTTGGTTGACGTCACAAAGCCATTTGAAGTGGAAACCGATGCTTCCGACTTTGCTCTCGGTGGGGTCCTTATTCAAGAAGGCCACCCCATCGCTTATGAAAGTCGAAAGCTCAACGATGCCGAACGAAGATACACTGTCTCCGAGAAAGAAATGCTGGCTGTAGTCCACTGCCTTCGAGTCTGGAGACAGTACCTCTTAGGATCGCAGTTCGTAGTGAAGACGGATAACAGCGCCACTTGCCACTTCTTTGATCAACCAAAATTAACAGCAAAACAAGCCCGGTGGCAGGAGTCGTTGGCTGAATTCGACTTCAAGTTCGAACACAAAGCGGGAAAGAGTAATCAAGCAGCCGACGCGCTGAGTCGGAAGGGCGAACATGCGGCCCTGTGCATGTTAGCCCATATTCATTCAAGTAAGATCGACGGATCGATGCGCGACATCATCAAGGAACATTTACACAAAGACCCATCGGCCAAAGCCGTTGTCGAACTAGCTAAGGCTGGAAAGACACGGCAGTTCTGGGTTGAGGGGGACCTCCTGATAACCAAAGGAAACAGATTGTACGTCCCAAGAACGGGGGAACTGAGGAAGAAGCTCATTCAAGAATGTCACGACACCTTATGGGCCGGACACCCGGGATGGCAAAGAACATACGCCCTAATAAAGAAGGGGTACTTCTGGCCAAACATGCGAGACGACATCATGCAATACACCAAGACGTGCCTCATCTGCCAACAGGATAAGGTCGAGAAAGCCAAAGTCTCTGGACTCTTGGAACCTCTACCTGTGCCAACAAGACCCTAGGAAAGTGTATCTCTGGACTTCATAACACACCTCCCAAAAGTCGGGGAATATGACGCCATCTTGGTTATTGTGGACCGGTTCTCAAAATATGCAACGTTCATCCCCACTCCCAAATTATGTTCGGCGGAACTCACAGCCCAACTGTTTTTCAAACACGTTGTAAAGTTATGGGGCATTCCGTCGAGCATCATTAGTGACAGGGATGGCAGATTCATTGGGACATTCTGGACTGAGTTATTCGCTTTCTTGGGAACAACCTTGAACATCTCCTCGAGTTATCACCCTCAAACCGATGGACAGACAGAACGGTTCAACTGCTTGCTCGAAGAATACTTACGTCACTTCGTCGACGCTCGCCAAAAGAACTGGATACAATTGTTAGATGTCGCCCAATTTTGCTTCAATTGTCAAACAAGCTCGTCTACAGGGAAGAGTCCCTTTGAAATTGTAAGTGGACGACAACCGGCCTTACCCCATATTATTGATCATCCTTATGCAGGAAAAAACCCTCAAGCACACAACTTTACAAGAGAATGGAAGCAGACGACAGATATAGCCCGAGCATATTTAGAGAAGGCTTCCAAGCATATGAAGAAATGGGCGGACAAGAAGCGTCGCCCCCTTCATTTCCGTGCAGGAGATCAAGTCCTTATCAAGCTGAGACCAGAACAGATCAGATTTCGTAGCCGAAAGGACCAGAGATTAGTTCGTAAATACGAAGGCCCGGTTGAAGTCCTTAAAAAGATTGGGGCTACCTCCTACCGAGTTGCACTCCCCGCATGGATGAAAATTCACCCCGTCATTCATGTGAGCAACTTGAAGCCCTATCACCCTGATCCAGACGACGACCATCGAAATACAACCACAAGACCGAGCATCGATCTGAAACAAAAAGAAACAAAGGAAGTGGAAGAGATCCTAGCCGACAGGGTTAGGAAGATAGGAAGACCTGTACGGACGATTCGTGAATTCCTTGTCAAATGGAAGAATCTCCCTACAGAGGAAACAAGCTGGGAACGCGCCGAAGATCTGAACTCCGCCGCCACCCACATCGCAAGGTATGAAAGTAGTCGGTTGACGGGGACGTCAACCAATTAGGTGGGGGAGGATGTCACGGTCATGCCTGTCCAGGGCCTGTTGCCCATGGCCGCATGCCCATGACAAGCCAAACCCTTGTCATGTCTTTTCATTCTAGTGTTTGCCCATGGCCGCATGCCCATGACAAGCCAAACCCTTGTCATGTCTTTTCATTCTAGTGTTTTTCCCTTTGTAATTCTAGAGCGTATGACACCTCAAGAAAATCATGTCTAGGCCTGCCAGAACTAAAATGGCCCAGAATGTACTATAGGGGGATATGACTAGTCGTCAACTTCTCCCTACCCAAGGTTATATATGCTAAGCCGTTGTTATCTTTCTCTTGCTTGCTTATATAACGTCTCTTTCTAAAATCTCTCTTTCAAAAATCTCTCTCTCTCCTCGTTTTCTAAAACCTTCTTTTAAAACCGAGGCTAGAGGCTCGACCGTACGTCGCTTGGCCGTAGGCGACGCAAGAACAAATTGGCTTAACTCACTTGTCGCTGGAAAGTGAGTGCCGCACAATCGCTAGTCCGCTGCCTTCGAAAGTGTGATTGTGTCACTGAGCATACTACCAACGGTTCATTACCTAGAGGACCTCCAAATGCTATAAAATTCTATGGTACACCTTATTCTGTGATGTTCGAGGATGTGGTAAAGTTTCATAACTATTGGAACATGTTAAGTATCAAAACAAGCCTACTTTTGAATCCTAGAACAAATGCAAAATCTAAGCAATATTTGGGTAACATAACCATTACCTCATATACTACAAACTCTGAAAATACTCTACAGGTTCTTTCCTATTATTGACTTTACTCCCTTCCCTGTTTGATGTTAACTTCTTGACAGTAATAGCTTGTCCAGAATGCATCACTGGCTTGTATACAGTCCCTCCATAAGCACGTCTCGTGAAAAGTAATAGTGGCCTCAATTAAATCTTGGGAAGAAAAACTTTCCTTAGGGTAAATAGACATCCGAATCCATAGATTTTCTTTCCTTGTTTTGCACCATTTCGAATGGATGTCTCATGCAATATAAGATGATCATAATTAGAACGATAGAAACTCCACCTACCTTAAAAGATGGAGATGATGAATGTCCATTGCAGTTGTCAAGAGGTCCACCATAGAGCCCCTCTTTGTCAATGAATCTACTAGTGGGCATGTTCTGAAAAAAAAATTATTGAAGGGATCGGATGTCTCATGTTATGCTATATTGCTATGCTGTAGTAAAATTAGTAGATTTTGTACTCACTAAATTTATGTAATACATATAATATTACAATTATTAGAACAAAAATATATTTATCCATATAATAATTAAAAAAGATGTTAAAGTAATATTCTTGTCAATTTATCTCAAGTTCCATTTTATTTTACTTTTTCTTTTCTTTTTTACTTTGAATTTATTAAATTTTGTTGAATAAGTAATTTATGAAAAAACAATACTATGTTAATGAGTGTCACTTCTGAGTAAATTATAGGTACATGAATCACCTAAGATCACATCCTTATAAGAGCGACCGTGAGGATAAGATGACTAAGAAATGTTTAAAAGACTTGAAAGTCACTACCTATACAACCAAGGAGCACCTTCCCTTATGCTAGCTCAATCATAGGACCACATGGTTAAGCATGCTTTACTCGGAGCAATTATATGTTGGGAGATCTTTTAGAAATTTTCCTAGGATGCATGTGAATGAGATCAAAGCATGTTGGAAAGACTACATTGGTCTATCGAGATAGTTTTCATGCCTCGAATCGAGTATCCACTACAACATTAAAAAAAAAAAAAAATTGTAGGTGAAATATGTGAGGATAAAACATATTTCCTCACATATTTCATCATGTTTGTTTTTCTTCTATGTTTTGCTTCACCATTTTCACTTTTCCCACTTTTATTATTTTCACTTTTTCCATTTTCATTTGATAAATATGGATTTCCACTTTCATCTAATTATTTATATGTACATTAAGAATTGTATTTTGAATATGTAAATTAAGCTAGGATGACAGAGCTCATGTAAATTGTTAGGGCTCAAGTCATTAAGCGTAGGAATGGTATCAGAGCCAGCCTCTCAATTTTTGTGATGGAAGAGGAGTTACTCGATCTTTAAGAACGAAAGTGTAAACCAGGAGGATGATAAGAGAGATTCAGAAGAAATTGGAGTATGTGATAGCTGAGCGAATAGCCCTTTGTGTTCCAGGTGGTAAGACGCGGGAAGCGCAGTAAGTCCGTTGGCAAGCTTGGGTGCTTAGTCGTATGAAAAATTCTGAAGAAAATCTTATCTACAACCTGACACCTTTATCAGAGACAAAACAAAGATTGACAACTTGTCAGGCACACAGTGAAGGCTCAGACGTGAATTATCAGTGTTTGTAAATTATTAGTCTTTTAAATTATTAGTTTGCTTTATGTCTTTTTCTTACTTTTAGGAAAGCAGATCTTGCAGGGTCCTGTCCTGTAAGATTTGATCTTATCTCTTAGTTGGTATTTTTCAAATTTACGTTCAAATCTGAAGTCTATAAAACGACTTCATCAATGAAGGAGAGCATCGATCGGCCGATAGCTCTCTCTTGAATATCAATTGAAGAATTCAGAGAAAAATTATTCTACTCTATGAATGAAGTTCTGAGAAAGCTCACAAAATCAAACCATTTCAAATGTTCTACCCATGAAGAAGAAAGTTCAAATGAACATAGAAGGGGAGAAAATCTCACAATCTCAAATACTATCAATCAAGAATATCAGATTGCAGGATCGAAGACCAACTCCAAAATTGGACTATTCCAAAGGTAGATCCTAAAACTATCTACCAAATCTCAACCTTCAATTTTACTCAAAGATCATGCATCAAATTCTCAGAGAAAAACATCCAAATTCATAGCAATAGGGAATCTTTGAATCTTTTTTCAAAATCTCTTATACTCCAACATCGTGAAGAGTTTAACTATCTTCACGTCGGTCTTGTCCAAGTCGCTGTAAAACCATTGTTCAGACTTGGGTTAGATATCCCAGTCCTTATCTCCTTACGAGATAAGAGACATGAAGATTTCTCAAATTCTTTATTGGGAAAGATTCAATCCAATCTAGAGAATGAACCAGTCTATTTCAATTGTTATCCAAATTTTACTTTGTCGCTCCACGACCCACACATATTATCAGCCCTCATGCTGGACTTACAATAAAAAAATTTGAACATCAAGGCTGAAACTCATTCTTCAGTCGTCATATTCACGGTTTATTACAAACTCATGAATACAAATATTTCTCAAAGAGCATTAAGATCCTTGCCAAAAGGATCAACCATGCTCATAGAGGAAAATATTGAAAAGTCCTCGGTGGCTGTTCCAAAAACTCTTTCTTGGGATCAAATAACCAGAAATACTCTCCGGAAAATAGAAGATGCTAATCTTCCGAGGAAAAAGAAATCTCAAAACCCATTACAAATCATCGAACATGACGATGGAAGCGTTGAAATAAAATTCAGCGAAGAACCCTCGTCAGAATCAAAAGTAAAAGAATTCTTGAGTTCTAGACCAAGTACGCCGGGAGTTTCAAGATCAATGTATGACCCCTTAAAGGTAAAAGTGGTCAGTTATGATAAAAAAAAAGGGCATCAATCCACTATGGAGATGACTAAAAATCTCCAACCCATATGGATATGGATACTCAATCCGTCTACGAAAGTCAGCTAAATGTCATTACGGCTGATTTCCAGATAGACAAAGAATTATTGAAGGCAGATTTTATGTCAGCTGCCAACTCTTCAAAGAGAAAAGCTTTCTTCCAAACCTACAAATTAGCTAAGCGAAGTGAATTAAGAGCTCAATGGTATTCTCATATGGAAACCATAGAAGAAAACATATCATTCTTCGAATGGTTTGAAGAAAATATTTTGCAAATATGCACTTCGACTCAAAGAAGCTGAAAGACTACAAGAAGAGGCGAAGTATATTCAAAACATCCTCCATTGGAAGAAGTCGAATTTACAATTATTACGGAGAAAAGGTCAAAGCTAGTCCTTTCAAAACTATCCCAGAAGGACTAGAAAAGGGCAATCCGACCCTAAAGGATATCAAGAATATCCAGCATCAAAATAATTATTCAAACAAGATTTTATCCACGATCTCCACCCAGCTTGAGAGTATCTAGGGAAAAATCTCAAAAAATTCTGGTACTCTGCAAGAACAAGCAGACAGCTCTGTACCGAAAGTCGATGAGTCAATCCCAATACTCAGACCGGCAAACCTCGACGTATTTACAAAGAGGATTTCAAAAGAAGAGGCCGCGATGGCCAAAATAGAAGAAAAGTTGGATAGAATCCTAAATCCTTGGATAACACATCAGGATTCATCTGTCAATGTCGTTAACAATGACGATGAAATTCAAGAATTCGAAAACGAGAATTTAGATGAGGTAGAAGAGCCTCTGTACAATCGAATTGAAAGAACCAACAGGAGAAGTCAAAATAATACCAGTAATCAGAAAAACTGGTATCCTCAACCGTCTTTTCCGGATATTCAATTCGAAGAAAAGACTCTACAAACTCAAGCTCATTACGATGGTCTAGCAATCTATGAATGGAATATCGATGGATTGTCCGACTATCTGATAATGAATGTTGTCAATGAAATGATGATGGCCGCAGGCGCGTATAAATTACAGGGCCATAAATCCGACCATCAAATAGCTCAGGTTTTAGTGAACGGATTTACCGGGCAACTCAAGGACTGGTGGGACAAAGATCTCGATGAAGCAACTCGCCAATAGATATTAAGCCACCATGTCATTAGGCCAACTACTCAAATCATCAAAGAGGAAGGTCCATCAACTAGGACAGAAGTACAACATGAAAGGGTAGAGGATGCTGTAAACACCCTCATTTATACCCTTATAGAATTCTTCGTTGGCGACCCCTTGAAATACCAGGAAAGATCCGCCGAAATACTCATGAATCTGAAGTGCCCCACCTTAGGAGATTTCAAGTGGTACAAAGACATGTATTTCAGTAAAGTTCTTATTAGAAGAAACAG
This sequence comes from Cucurbita pepo subsp. pepo, assembly GCF_057944985.1. Taxonomy (NCBI): domain Eukaryota; kingdom Viridiplantae; phylum Streptophyta; class Magnoliopsida; order Cucurbitales; family Cucurbitaceae; genus Cucurbita; species Cucurbita pepo. The sequence goes on along the minus strand of NW_028257911.1, from coordinate 189,107 downwards.
TTCGTTGGAATTCTGGAAAGAGAATTTTGTCAATGGACTACCAGAACACTTCTCAAGAAGGATCAAAGACGGTCTTAAGACAAAGTATAATGGAACAATTCCATGGCAGACTTTGTCATACGGGTCAATAGCATCCTTCATCATAGAAGAAGGACTCAGACTTTGCAATGAGTCAAAGATTCAAAACAAGCTCAATTCTTCAACATCAAATAGAAAAGAGCTTGGAAGATTTTGCGATTAATATGGATGCAAGGGGATAGAGACCCCCTCAACCTCCAGAAGGAAGAAGGTTAAGACGCATCCAAAGTATATAATTCGTACAGGCCCAGAGAAAAGTATCGGAACAAACCAGTACAATCTCAAAAGCCAACATATTCAAGAAGAAAGTATACTCCTACCAAAACCCATAGAGGAAAGAAAAAGCAAACTTGCTTCAAATGTCGAGAAGAAGGACACTATGCTAACAAGTGTCCGATAAGAGGAAAGATCAATGAGTTGGATATAGATCAAGAGCTGAAAAATCAGCTACTACGACTGGCTCTAACCGACTCAGAACAATCAAGCGAGGGAGAAATCCTCGAACTCCAAGAAGAATCTGATTCATATTCTAGCACAGAATATGAATCAGGACAATAAGGAAAGAGGACGTGCGAAGGATGCATAAATGTCCTTACAAAGGATCGAGAAATTCTACTCGAAGTAGTAGAAAAAGGGAAGAAAGAAATCCCTACAGACTTCAATCAGTTCTCCAAAGGTTTGAAAAACCGAGAGAACTCACTACTCAAGACCTACAAAAAGAGATTAATATTCTCAAACAAGAAGTACAAGCATTAATATCTGAAACCAGGTCAGAATCCTATATGCTTCGCCAAGAAGTTCTCAAGCTTCAGGAACGGCTGCTCGAACGAAAGAAAACGGCGGAACCAAACCTGGACGAGGATGACTTTCATAGTTCCTTCGTTGGAGCCATCACCACTTCTCAATATCAAAAATGGTACGCTCTCGTTACCTTAAAAAATTATGATTTCAAAATCACACTAAAGGCTCTCATAGATACTGGAGTCGATCAAAATTGCATTCAAGAAGGCCTAATACCTACAAAGTATTTTGAAAAAACTACTGAGGGCCTTAGAGGTGCAAATAACAATAGACTCAAAATTAATTACAAATTATCTAAAGTCCATGTTTGTAATGACAGAATTTGCTTCGTAAATTCCTTTCTTTTAGTAAAGGACTTAGGACAAGAACTAATCCTAGTACTCCTTTCATTACTAAATTATACCCTTTTAAAATAACTGAAAAGCGGTTAGAGTCAAAAGCCCTAGTAAAGAAGATAAAATTTAATTTCCTTTTCCTATAAGGATGAGTGAAATAAATAACCTTACAAAAAAAATACAATTATTCAATCAATAAATGTATTAAATTATACAGAAAAACAAATTTCTTTTTTTGAAGGAAGAAATTTCATTCAAGAGAATAGAAGAACAGATTCAAAGTAAGACCGTCCAGTCTAAAATCAAAACTTTACAAACTCAAATAGAAAGGGAGATTTGTTCAACTATCCCTAATGCCTTTTGGAATAGGAAGCAACACATAGTTAATCTTCCTTATGTCAAAAACTTCGAGGAGAAAAATATTCCTACGAAGGCCCGACCTATTCAAATGAATAAGGAATTACTAACATTCTGCAGAGCAGAAATCAATAATCTTTTGCAGAAGGGTCTTATTAGGCCGTCAAAGAGCCCCTGGTCATGTGCGGCTTTTTACGTCAACAACCAGGTAGAGAATGAACGTGGAGTCCCACGACTGGTAATAAACTACAAACCCTTAAATAAGGTTTTGGAATGGATTAGATATCCAATTCCAAATAAATAAGATTTAATGCAAAGAATTTCAAATGCAAAAGTATTTTCAAAATTTGATATGTAATCAGGATTTTGGCAAATCCAGATTTCAGAAATAGACAAGTATAAAACGGCTTTCAATGTCCCTTTCGGACAATAGGAATGGAAAGTTGTGCCATTTGGGCTAAAAAACACTCCATCCGAATTTCAAAAGATTATGAATGATATTTTCAATCCTTTTCAAGACTTTTCAATTGTTTATGTTGACAATGTTCTGATTTTTTCTCAAAACATCGATCAACACTTCAAGCATCTTCAAACATTTTTTACGACAGTCAAAAGAAACGGTTTAGTTGTGTCTAAACCAAAAATTAAACTTTTTCCAACAAAGATCCGTTTTCTTGGATTTGAAATTCATTTGGGTCTAATAAACCCATTCAAAGATCCATTGAGTTTGCCTCAAACTTTTCGGACCAAATTACGGATAAAACCCAACTACAATGATTTTTGGGATGTCTCAATTATGTGTCTGATTTCCTTCAAAATATCAGACCCATTTGCAAGCCACTTTTTGAAAGGCTCAAAAAGAATCCAAAGCCCTCGACTAAAGAACACACCAAAACAGTCCAAAAAATCAAATCCCTTGTCAAGTCAATTCTGTGTTTATTGCTGATAAACCTAAGGACTAGTTTAATAGTGGAGACCGACGCATCCGATATTGGATATGGAGGAATCCTGAAACAGTCTCTTGACAAGAAAGAATCCATTGTCCGTTTCCATTCGGGAATATGGAATTCTACTCAAAAAAATTACTCAACGGTGAAGAAAGAAATACTTTCAATAGTACTTTGTGTACAAAAATTTCAAAGAGATTTAATTAACAAAAGCTTTGTTATCCAAATAGATTCAAGGGCATCTAAATTTGTTTTAGAAAAAGATGTCAAAAATCTTGTTATCTAAACAAATTTTTGCTAGATGACAAGTCATTTTATCTTGCTTAGAATTCCAAATTTTGCCTATAAAAGGGATTGAAAACCCCTTGGCAGATTACCTCTCAAGAGAATTCTTACTCTCGAAGAAAAACTCTAACTAGCCAACCTCCTTCTCCCAGTGATGACCGGTGAGAAAGCAACAGAAAACGGGAAGAAGCCCATTGCTTCTTCAAACACACCTACTCCAATGACATCCGAAAGCTACGCAATGGATGTTGGTTTCATATTGGTGACCAGGTCTAGAGCAAAGCTTTCTAAAAAACAAGCGGAGGTTATCACTCCGACGAGGCCTTCTGCCTCTCCAACACGGCCATCTGCCGCTACTGTCGCACGAGGTGCGGGAGCGTTTGAGAGATGCATTGTCACTTGAGGGTCGTTTATGAGTGTCGACCCGGTCTATGTACTTTGGGTCGTTTATATTTCGTTCGAAGCAGTACCCCAAACCCTTTCTCCGTTTGTAACAACCCTTTAACAACACATGTTTGCATTGCCTTTCAATTCGTTCTAGTCGAGGTGTTGTTCGATTTTAAATTGCATTATCTGAATGTTTAATTTAATTTTACTTTTAGTTTTATTTTCGTCACGGTTTGAGATTTGAAGACTCGAAAATCACGTAACGAAAGACTCAATGACTCTTCGTCTGGCGAAAATAGTCTGTTGGACCAATCAACCTAGAATTCTGATACTAAGTTTAGTTCTTAAATTTCATGGCTAAATCAAGCGTACAACGTGCTCACAATCATTCCACCTTAGTCCTTGTTGATTCGTACAGGTATTTCTTCAATAAAAGTCCAAACGATTAATTACATACTCAAGGGCCCGGTTCCCGTGCTTCTCAAGCTTGATGGCTCTTAAACTTTCTCCTAAAGGTCTAAAATGAATCGAGATTATAAATACAAAAATAAAAATAAAAATCACAAAGATGGCGTCGCCCAGACTTGAACTGGAGACTTTCAGTGTGTTAGACTGACGGGATAACCAACTACACCACGACACCGTTGGAAGCCTCCCCAGAAGGTCAGCCAAACTATAGAGTTAAACTCAAACTTCCTAGAGCCTAGAGAAAAGCCCGTGGAAACCCACCTGGAACTGGATGTCGACTTTATGAGTGTTCTTAAATTCCTTGGCTAAATCAATGTGTAGTTGGAGATTATAAATATAAAAATAAAAATAAAAATTGCAAAAATGGCGTTGCCCAGACTTGAACTGGAGACCTTCAGTGTGTTAGACTGACGTGATAACCAACTACACCACAACACCATTGGAAGCCTCCTCAGAAGGTCAGGCAAACTATAGTGTTAAACCCAAACTTCCTAGAGCCTAGAGAAAAGCCCGTGGAAACCCACCTGGAACTGGATGCGACGAGAGCCTACAAGTAGGCTGCTTACCGAGTACTTTTTTACTCATTGCATTTTAGATTTCTTTTTCAGGTCTTCGCTAACTGTCGCACGAGGTGGGGGAGCGTTTGAGAGATGCATTGTCACTTGAGGGTCGTTTATGAGTGTTGACCCGGTCTGTGTACTTTGGGTCGTTAATATTTCGTTCGAAGCAGTACCCCAAACCCTTTCTCCATTTGTAACAACCCTTTAACAACACATGTTTGCATTGCCTTTCAATTCGTTCTAGTCGAGGTGTTGTTTGATTTTAAATTGCATTATCTGAATGTTTAATTTAATTTTACTTTTAGTTTTATTTTCGTCACGGTTTGAGATTTGAAGACTCGAAAATCACGTAACGAAAGACTCAATGACTCTTCGTCTGGCGAAAATAGTCTGTTGGACCAATCAACCTAGAATTCTGATACTAAGTTTAGTTCTTAAATTTCATGGCTAAATCAAGCGTACAACGTGCTCACAATCAATCCACCTTTGTCCTGCGTACATCAAGCGTACAACGTGCTCACAATCATTCCACCTTAGTTCCTTGTTGATTCGTACAGGTATTTCTTCAATAAAAGTCCAAACAATTAATTACATGCTCAATGTGTGTTCGAGGGCACGGTTTCCATGCTTATCAAACTCGATGGCTCGCCCAAACTTGAACCGGAGACCTTCAGTGTGTTAGACTGACGTGATAACCAACTACACCACAACACCGTTGGAAGCTTCCCAAGAAGGTCAGCCAAACTATATAGTTAAACCCAAACTTCCTAGAGCCTAGAGAAAAGCCCGTGGAAACCCACCTGGAACTGGATGTCGACTTTATGAGTGTTCTTAAATTCCTTGGCTAAATCAATGTGTAGTTGGAGATTATAAATATAAAAATAAAAATAAAAATTGCAAAAATGGCGTTGCCCAGACTTGAACTGGAGACCTTCAGTGTGTTAGACTGACGTGATAACCAACTACACCACAACACCATTGGAAGCCTCCTCAGAAGGTCAGGCAAACTATAGTGTTAAACCCAAACTTCCTAGAGCCTAGAGAAAAGCCCGTGGAAACCCACCTGGAACTGGATGCGACGAGAGCCTACAAGTAGGCTGCTTACCGAGTACTTTTTTACTCATTGCATTTTAGATTTCTTTTTCAGGTCTTCGCTAACTGTCGCACGAGGTGGGGGAGCGTTTGAGAGATGCATTGTCACTTGAGGGTCGTTTATGAGTGTTGACCCGGTCTGTGTACTTTGGGTCGTTAATATTTCGTTCGAAGCAGTACCCCAAACCCTTTCTCCATTTGTAACAACCCTTTAACAACACATGTTTGCATTGCCTTTCAATTCGTTCTAGTCGAGGTGTTGTTTGATTTTAAATTGCATTATCTGAATGTTTAATTTAATTTTACTTTTAGTTTTATTTTCGTCACGGTTTGAGATTTGAAGACTCGAAAATCACGTAACGAAAGACTCAATGACTCTTCGTCTGGCGAAAATAGTCTGTTGGACCAATCAACCTAGAATTCTGATACTAAGTTTAGTTCTTAAATTTCATGGCTAAATCAAGCGTACAACGTGCTCACAATCAATCTACCTTAGTCCTGCGTACATTAAGCGTACAACGTGCTCACAATCATTCCACCTTAGTCCTTGTTGATTCGTACAGGTATTTCTTCAATAAAAGTCCAAACAATTAATTACATGCTCAATGTGTGTTCGAGGGCACGGTTCTCGGACTTATCAAGCTCTAAGGCTCTTAAACTTCTTCGTATAGGTCTAAAATGAATCAATGTGTGTTCGAGGGCACGGTTCCCATGCTTATCAAGCTCGATGGCTCTTAAACTTTCTCCTAAAGGTCTAAAATGGCTCTTAAACTTTCTCCTAAAGGTCTAAAATGAATCGAGATTATAAATACAAAAATGAAAATAAAAATTACAAAGATGGCATCGTCCAGACTTGAACTGGAGACCTTCAGTGTATTAGACTGACGTGATAACCAACTACACCACAACAAACTTAAAATCTCTTATTCCTACCATAAATACACAGATTCATTAATATATTAAAAATGTCAGAGGAGGCTGATTGAGTCCTTCTCTATAAATGTCTATCCCAATTGCAGACTACTTCACCTTTTCACTCTCATCATCTTTCATAGACTTCAAATGGGACATAGCTGTTGGGTTTTATGTCCTAAAACTGATAGTTTGTAAAGAAAAACATATTCTATTTTCAATAAAGTTATTTATTATTTATTCATTAAAGATTGTTATTGAATAAAGTGAACTTTACGATCATTAATTTAAATCCAATAAACTAAGAACACTCTGGCTATAGTATGATTACTTGAACTATATGTAGAGACATAAGAGTGGATCAAGTTCAAGTATATAGTCAAAAGATCTATAGTATAAGGATAAGACTGAGTACCTTATTCTGGGGACACTATGGATGCAGCCCACTTTTGTATATGATATAAACAATGTGATCACTAAATTGTACATGTGGAGACATGTGAGTGGAGGTGTCCTATGCAATGAGTATTGCATAAGATCGGACCATGAAGAAAACCACTCTCACTTTATAATGTTGTTTACTATTGAGACTGGTTTTCTTTTCATTCGATAACCTAGGTAACTCGGTTTTAATCCTGAGCTAACCATGAACTCCTGTTTATTCGGAATTATCCTTAGATTTGCATGGGTGAGAGTGGCTCTAGTTCGCCGACTCCATAGGTCTCCCATTTCAGGGGTAAGACTGGGTGAATGGCTGGGGACGTGGGGTGCAAGATGGAATTCACTCCTACCCACTTTTAGGGATAGAAGAGAGGTACTTCCCTTAAGCATTGACTCCAGGTCTTGAACAAGGTGCCCCACCCTCTCATTGGCCTGAGAGGGATTCGGTTTACTGGTTGGACCACAAACCAATAGTTCATTAGAGGATCAGTGGGACATAAGGAACACGAAGTAACTTCAGGGGTAAAACGGTAAATTGACCCAGCTCTAGTTACGAACAACCTATGAAGGATCGACTTACTAATCATGGTTATATCAAATGGACAGAAATATATCTATAGTGAGGGGAGTGCAACTACTAGGCTATAGTGGAGTGTCCTACTTGTTAACGAATGTTGGTTAACCAGGTTCATGAGTTTAACCGGTTAATCTTGGATCGTTGGAGCCCATGATCTATAGGTCCATTAGGTCCCTGCTAGCTCATATCGGACTAAACCATAGAATAGTTTGACGAGTGAGTTCAAAGTGTTCGAATTCAAATTAGGAAATATGCGCTACACATATACAATATATTTAACCGCATTTTTGTTTTATTTACGAATTAAACAAAAAGAGAGAATCTGAGATATTTAAATAAGATTTAAATATCTTAATCAATTATGTGTCGGAATTGATTGGGATGACATTTGAATTAATATTAAATACTAATTAAATAGTTTAATTAATCATTTAATGTTACTTTAATTTTAAATTAATTATTCAAATTAATTGTTGAATTAAAATGAAGAAAGTCAAAATGTTGACTTCATTTAATGAAAAAATACATGTTAGTGAAATTTTGAGGTGTCAAAATTTGGTTTAACCAAACTTGAATGCTTGCCAAATAAACCCCACAAGTTTGAGTGAAATTGTAAGTGTCAAAATTTGGTGAACTCAAATTTGCATGAACATGCAAACATGACTCTTTAAATAGAGTGATCATGGTACATGGAAGGTCTTCTTCTTGGTGAAAAACCTTGAGAAAAAACCTCTAAAAAACAGTCTCTTCATATACAAAATCCCTCCCAAGTTTAGTCACTCACCAGATTCTACAATCCCGTTCTAAGGCCGGAGGATAGTGGAGAAGACACTAGTGGTGGTTCGAAACCGGTTCGTGAGGAAAAAGGAGTTTGAGCTACAAAAGGTTAGTATCTAAACTCATTAAGTTTTAATACTTTTGAACATGCTACTTATTTACTATAATTGATGTTAGTGCCTAAGATCCAAATTGCCTCCGCATGTGTTATATTAACACAATCAATAGCTACATTATTTCTTGTTTTATTTAGCTGGGATGTAGCTTGATAAGAGCGGTGATAACAGTTGTAAGGGTAAGTCTATCGCTATGTTCACCATTCATGGATTCTAACCCAACAATTAGTCCCTACCTACTTGCAAAAAGGATGGTGTGAAATGAACTTGTGAGATTTTTTGTAATTTATATTAAGATCCTAGTATTATATGTATAAATTTATATAAATACTAATTTACACGTAAAATTATTATCATTCAAATACTAATTAAAAAAAATATATTATTATAATGAGTTACAAAGGAAAATATCTCACATCAACACAGACTTAGACGTGAGAATGACCTTAGATTTCAAAATACTGGAAATTCTCATTATATGGAAAATCGAGATCTAGAACGGACATAGATGAATCGAAGGAAAAATTGAGGATAGAGAGCATAATTTCCTCTTTTCTAGTGTTTTTCGGCACCACAAGCTTGTGTAAAATGCATTTATGTTTACAAGAATTTGATAAATGTTAGAGTATACCAGGACTTGTAAATAGACTTAAATCGAAGTAGAGTCTCCGGCAAAAGACGCCACAGAGCCTCCATCGTCAGATCGAGATTATTTTCGACAATCACCGCCATTAGAGAGGTCGAGAGAAAGAAACAAAAAAAGAAAGCGAGTTAGAGTTTGGAATGGAGAGGGGAGAGAGAAAAAGATAGTTGGAGTGGTCTTAAGGAGAGAGAAAAGATAAACCATGTTTGAGGATGCAAGAAGAGTGGGAAAGGAAATTGGGTGCCACTAAGAGTAGGAAAGGCAACATATCATTTATATGATTATTTTTTTCTTTTAAAATTAAAAATATAATACTTATTTTAATTCACACCCTCAAGTCAACTCTAGTTAAATTGAACCAAGAAAAAAAACAAAAAAAAAAAACATACAGAAGTTATACACTCATCATTAAAATTGTTCTAAATTAGAACAAACTTAAAATTGTAGAACAAACTTAAAATCCATTTTCTTATAACAAACTTAAATTTCTCTATTTGGAGAACAAACTTAAAACAATTTTTTCGTAAACAAATTTAAAAAAAATCATCTGTTCCTAGAACAACTTAAAATTGCTCATACAACAAACTTAAAATCTCGTGTTCGTAGAACAACAAACTTAAAATCATATGTTCGTAGAACAAACTTAAAATCCTCTTTTCGTAGAACAACAAACTTTTAATGGAGGACGACTTTGATTGTACCAATCTTGTTAGCACCAATTGCCGTCTACTCCCCTTTTGTTGCTCCTAAGTAACTGGTTCACAAGTCATCCTCTCCCAAATTAATGGTGTTTTTATTTTTGTTATCTTTGTATTTTTTTTGTCTTTGTGTTGTCTTTTCTCCTTCTTCATGTTCTTCATGTTAAATAAAAGAAAGTGTTGTTAGTGTGTTACTTTTCTCTCTATGTTGTGATCAGAGAGGTTATGAATTAAATTAGCATGCTGGAGTTATTCTATTAAAAAAATAAAAAAAAATAATAACCTTGGAAATAATTGTCACCAAATTATTAATGCAATTTAAATAGATCATAGCAATAGAATGCAAAGAAGATTTGAACATCAATGCAGCTTTTGAAATTAACCGGCAGACTTCACTAAGAAAAATGAGAATTTTGAAATTATTTGAGATGACTCATAACAATTTTTTAGGAGATAAGAATATTATCTTTGAATATGATGAACTATATTTAAGCGTTTCATGAAATACAGAATAATATTAAGTTGTGTAAATATGAAATTGAAACTTTTGAAATCTAAATATTCTATAAAATAAAATATGTGAATTTAATTACCTAATTTTTTTTAAGGGAGGCTTGAGGTATTAGAAAGGTTTTAATATGGTTCTAGTTCAAGTCCCTTAAGATTATGGGTTATAACAGCTCAATAATTAACTTTGAGTTGTGTAGAGTGAAAATTATTTTCTTAACAAATAGTCAGGATGACTACTGAGTGGTTTAAGGAGCTAGACTTAAGTTCTACTCTTTATGAGAGGGTGTCAATTCAAATCTCATTTTCGACATCCATTTTATTATGTTCATGAGTACGAATATCACATTATGTCAAAAGGATACTTCTTTCTTGGGCCAAATGTTTATTTCATGCAATTGCTCTTTGCTCTTTACCTAAAGGATACTTCTTTCTTGGGTCAAATTCTGCTGTTTTAATGCAATTGCTTTTTGCTCTTTGCCTAAAGATACTCCTTTGTCGAGCCAAATTCTGCTGTTCTTGAGAATATCTTTACTATGCTGTTATGGGGGCAGTTGCTGGCATCTATTAGTACGAATATCACATTATGCAGTCTTGCATTTGTTGGCGTTGGAAGGCTTATTTCATGCAATTGCTTTTTGCTCTTTGCCTAAAGGATACTTCTTTCTTGGGCCAAAGGCTTATTTCATGCCATTGCTTTTTGCTATTTGCCTAAAGGATACTCCTTTCTTGAGCCAAATTATACTATTCTCGAAAATATCTTTACCCTGGTGTTATGGGGGCTGTTGCTGGCATCCAAATTATATTGCACCCTAAAGTTTATCCTTATGCCAAAAGGATACTTTTTTCTAGGGCCAAATTCTGCTGTTCTTAAGAATATCTCTACTGGGGCTATCCTTATGCCAAAAGGATACTTTTTTCTAGGGCCAAATTCTGCTGTTCTTAAGAATATCTCTACTGGGGGCTGTTGCTGGCAACCAAATTATATTGCACCTTAAAGTTGATCCTTATGCCAAAAGATACTTCTTTCTTAGGCCAAATTCTGTTGTTCTTAAGAATATCTTTACACTACTGTTACGGGGGACTGTTGCTGGCAACCAAAGAAAGAAAGGGGCTGTGGCAACCAAAGAAAAGAGATGATAATTCCATAACCATCTTTACCGTGCTATTATGGGGGCTGTTGCTGGCAACCAAAGAAAGAAAATGGTCTGTAGATGGCAACCGAAGAAAAGGGATGGTAATTCCAGAACTGAATATTCTCCATATTGCAATTTTCCCCATATTTAGCAGGTCTCTGTTATTGGGAACCATGTTGTTATCGAATAATAGTATCTTTACCCTGCTGCTATGGGGCTGTTGCTGGCAACCAAATTATATTGCACCTAAAGTTGATCTTTATGCCAAAAGGATACTTCTTTCTTGGGCCAAATTCTGTTGTTCTCAAGAATATCTTTACCCTGTTGTTATGAGGGCTGTTGCGGGCAACCAAAGAAAGAAAGGGGGCTATAGCTAGCAACCAAAAGAAAAGGGATGATAATTCCAGAATTATCTTTACGACGCTGTTATGGGGGCTCTTGCTGGCAACCAAAGAAAGAAAAGGGTCTGTAGCTGGCAACCAAAGAAAATGGATGGTAATTCCTGAACTGAATGTTATCCAGATTGCAATCTTTCAAATCTTTAGCAAGTCTATTGTTATTGGGAACCGTGCTGTTGTCGAATAATAGTTAAGGGTGAAAAATAATAATTTTCTTGTTTCATGTTGTTTTCATCTTCAAATTGAGAACCATCCTTACCCTCTGTTACGAGGGCTGGCATCCAAAGAAAGAAAAGGGGCGGTAACTGGCAACAAAAGAAAAGGGGCGGTAACCGGCAACAAAAGAAAAGGGATGGTAATTCCAGATGTGAATATTCTCTAGATTGCAATCTTTCCCATCTTTAGCATGTCTGCTGTTATTGGGAACCCTGTTGTTATCGAATTAATAATTAAGGGTGAAAAAATAATAATTTTCTTGTTTCATGTTGTTTTCATCTTCAAATTGAGAACCATCCTTACCGTGCTGTTATGGGGGCTGGCAACCAAAGAAAGAAAAGGGTCGGTAGCTAGCAACCAAAGAAAATGGATGGTAATTCCGAAACTGAATATTCTCCAGATTACGATTTTTCCAATCTTTGGCAGGTCTGCTGTTATCGAATAATAGTTAAGGGTGAAAAAATAATAATTTTCTTTTTCATGTTTTTTTCATCTTCAAATATAGACCATGTTTACCTATTATGGGGGCTGGCAACCAAAGAAAGAAGAAGGGTTGTAGCTGGCGATCAAAGAGGGATGGTAATTCCAGAACTGAATGTTCTCCCGATTGCAATTTTTCCTATCTTTAGCCGGTCTGTTGTTATTGGGAACATGCCTGTTATCGAATAATAGTTAAGGGTGAAAAAATAATATTTTTCTTGTTTCATGTTGTTTTCATCCTCAAATTGAGAACCATTTTTACCCTGCTGTTATGAGGGTTGGCAACCAAGAAAGAAAAGGGGCGGTAGCTGGAAACAAAAGAAAAGAGATGGTAATTCCAGAACTGAATATTCTCCCGATTGCAATCTTTCTCATCTTTAGCAAGTCTGCTGTTATTTTGAATCCTGCTGTTATCGAATAATAATTAAACGTGAAAAAATAATAATTTTCTTGTTTCATGTTGTTTTCATCTTCAAATTATAACTTGTACAAGTGAACGAGTAGACTAGAGGAGAGAGATGTTAATTTCGGAATGGAATATTCTTTAGATTGCAAGCATTTCCATCTTTAACGTGTCTGTTTTATGTTATTTTCATCTTCAAATTATAGCTCTTACAAGTGAAAAACTTTGATAAAATATTTCACAATAAATAGAAATGCATAGTAACATCTAGAGCTTCCACTACACTTTCCACCCTGGCAATCAAACCCAAGTCTTAATAAAATTTATGTAAGTTTTTTTTATACAAATTATTATTATTATTATTATTATTATTATTATTATTATTATTATTATTATTATTATTATTATTATTATTATTATTATTATTATCATTATTATTGTTATGATTATATAAATTATTATCTTTGATAATGAGCCTACCATATGTATGATCCTGAATACGTTTTGACCTTCTTTCTTCTGGAGGTGGTGGGGGCTTGTATCCGCTTGCATCCATATTGATCACAAAATCTTCCCAGCTCATTTCTGTTTGATATTGAAGAATTGAGCTTGTTTTGAATCTTTGACTCATTGCAAAGTCTGAGTTCTTTTTCTATGATGAAAGACGCTATGGATCCGTATGACAAAGTCTGCCATGGAATTATTCCATTATACTTTGTTTTAAGACCGTCTTTGATCCTTCATGAGAAGTGTTTTTGCAGTCTACTGACAAAATTCTCCTTCCAAAATTCCAACGAACTGTCTGTCCTAATGAGAACTTTGCTGAAATACATGTCTTTGTACCACCTGAAATCGCCTAAGGTTGGGCACTTTAGGTTCATGAGTATTTCGGTGGATCTCTCCTGGTATTTAAGGGGGTCACCTACGAAGAATTCTATGAGGGTATAGATGAGGGTGTTGACAGCATCTTCTACCCATTCATGTTGTACCTCGGTCCTAGTTGATGGAACTTCTTCTTCAATGATTTGAGTAGTTGGTCTAATAACATAGGGGTTTAATATCAGTTGGCAAGTTGCTTCGTCAAGATATTTTGTCCCACCAGTCTTTGAGTTGCCCGGTAAATCCAGTTACTAGGACTTGAGCTATTTAATGGTCGGATTTATGGCCCTGTAATTTATATGCGCTTGCGGCCATCATAATCTCATTGACAACATTCATTATTAGATAGTCGGATAGTCCATCGATATTCCATTCATAGATTGCTAGGCTATCGTAATGGGCTTGAGTTTGTAGCGTCTTTTCTTCGAACTGAATATCTGAAAAAGACGATTGAGGATACCAGTTTTTCTAATTACTGGTATTATTTTGACTTGTTTTGGAGATCATTTCAATTCGATTGTTGAGAGGTTCTTCTATCTCATTTACAATCTCATCTTTGGATTCCTGGATTTCATCGTAATTGTTAACGACATTGACCAGGACTTAGAATCCTATCCAATTTTTCTTCTATCTTGCCCATTACAGCCTCTTCTTTTGAAACCCTTCTTGTAAACATATCGAGATTTGCTAGTCTGAGTCTTGGTATTGATTCATCGACATTTGGTACAAAGTTGCTTGTGCTTTCTTACTGAATATTAGATTTTTCGAGATTTTTCCCTCGATACTCTGAAGTTGAGTAGCAATCGTGGATAAAACCTTATTTGAGTAATTGTTTTTGATGCTGGATATGTTTGATATCCTTTAGAGTCAGATTACCCTTTTCTAGTCCTTCCGGAATATTTTTCAAGGGACTGGCTTTACCTTTTCTCCGTAGTAGTTGCCAAATTCGACTTCTTCCAAGGGAGGATGGTTTGAATATACCTCGCCTCTTCTGGTAGTCTTCCAGTTCCTTTGAGTCAAGGTACATACTTGTAAAATATTTTCTTCAAACCATTCAAAGAACGGTATATTTTCTTCCATGGTTTCCATATGAGAATACCATTGAGCTCTCAATTCATTTCGCTCAGCTTCTTTGTAGGTTTGAAAGAAGGCGTTTCTCATTGAAGAGTTGGCAGTTGACATAAAATCTGCCCTTAACAATTCCTTGTCTATTTGGAAATCAGCTCTAATGACATTAAGCTGATTTTCGTAGACAAATTGGGTATCCATATCGGCATGGGTGAGAGATCTTGAGCCATCTTCGTAGTGGATTTATGTTGTTCTTTTATCATAACTGACATCCTTTACCTTTAAAGGGTCATATATTGAGCTAGAAACTCCTGAAAGACTCGGTCTAGAACTTAAGAATTCTTTTACTTTTGGATTTGACGAAGGTTCTTCGTTGAATTTTATTTTAACACTCCCATCATCATGTTCGATGATTTGGACTGGGTTTTGAGATTTTTTTTCTTTTGGGAAGATTGACATCTTCTATTTTCGAGAGAGTACTTCTAGTTATTTGATCCGTATTTTTGGAACTGTCACGAAAGACTTTCCAATATTTGCTTCTATGAGCATAGTTGATCCTTTTGGCGAGGATTGTAATGCTCTTAGAGAAATATTTATATTCATGAGCTTGTAATAAACTCTTAATATGACAACTCAAGAATGGGTTTCAGCCTTGATGTTCAAGTTTTTTTATTTTTTTATTGTAAATCCAGTATAAGGGATGAAAATATGTGTGGGTCGTTGAGCGACAAAGTAATTTGGATAGCAATTGAAATATACTAGTCCATTCTCTAAATTAGATTGACCATTCCGAGTAAGGAATTTTAGAAGTGTTCATGTCTCTTATCTCGAAGGGAGATAAGGACGGAGATATCTAGTCTAAGTCTGAATAACGATTTTACTGCGACTTGGACAAGACCGACGTGAAGATAATTAAATTCTTCACAGTGTTGGAGTACAAGAGATTTTGAAAAAAGATTCAGGAATTCTTTATTATGATGAATTGTGATATTTTTCTCTCAAAATTTGATGCATGATCTTTTAGTAAAATTCAAGGTTGAAATTTTGAAAATAGTTTTAGGATCTACCTTGCTAATAGTCCAATTTTGGAGTTGGTCTTCCATTCTGCAATTTGATATGGTTGATTGACAGTTTTTGAGATGGTGAGATTTCCTACTCTTCTGTGCTCATTTGAATTTTCTTCTTGTTCTTCGGTAGAGCATTTGAGATGGTTTGATTTTCTAAGTTTTCTAAAAAATTCGTACATAAGATGAAGGGACGGGAGATATGTGGAGTAGAATGGGAGATAGGTGGACTAAAATAATTTTCTTCTCTTGATTTTCCAATTTCGAGAGAGAGCTATCGGCCGATCGATGCCCTCTTTACATTGATCAAGTCTTTCTATAGACTTCGGATTTGAAAGTAGATTTGAAAAACATAAACTAATAGATAAGATTAAATGTAGCAGGACAGGACCCCCACAAGATCTGCTTTTATAGAAGTAAGAAAAGACCTAAAGCAAACTAATAATTAATAATTTAAAGACTAATAATTTACAAAGACAAAGAAAAAAAAAAAAAAACTAATAATTCACATGTGAGCCTTGATTGTGTGGCTGATAAGTTGTCAATCTTCGTTTGTCTTAATAAAGATGACAGGTTATTGATAAAATCTTTTAGGGAATCTTTTGTATGACCAAGCACCCACGCTTGCCAATGGACTGCGCGCTTCTCCAGTCTTATCACCTGGAACACAAGAACTATTCGCTCAGTTATCACATCCTCCAGATTTCTCTCAAGTTCTTTTTATCCTCTCCCTGCCTTCAGTATTCACTCTTAAATGATTGAGTAACTCCTCTTCCCTTACAAATTGAATGCCATACTATTTACATGAATATCCTAACTTAAATACATATAATTTTTACTAGAAAAATTAATTTCCCTAACTAAATTACATTAATAGAAAATTTACAAGGAATAATTTACCTAACAAGAGATAACAAATGAAATTAGAAAGAAAAGAATAGAATGTCAAAGAAACGGATGTATAAAACAACAAAAAAGTGCATAAAATCAAAACCCTAATTCGGGACGTTCGAAGCACGTGCTAATAAAATCGAGTAACTGTCACGACTCGATTTTCGAGGCTTCGAAAAACCGAATCGTGACTAAAAACACGAAATCGAAAACAAACAAAAGGAAAATAAAAGAAAAGAAAACCAAAGTAAAAGGATAAAAATACTTTGAATTAAAACAAAAGAGAGAAATTTTGTTTGTTAATTATTACAAAAGAAATTGCAAATATAAAATGAAATACAAAAGACTCTAAAAGACCGAAAAGGGACTGACGCTCCGGAACGACCCCCTCTGTGACTGTACAGCTCTCAAACGCTCCTCCACCTCGACCAGCAGCCAGTGAACACCTGAGAAAAATAAAGGAGAACGGGATGAGTATAAAAATTATACTCAGTAAGCCACCTACTTGTAGGCTCTCTTCGCATCTTAATTTAACAGAACTCCCATGGTTTCCTAATTCGGTTCTAGGACATCGGGTTCTAACCTTAGTCTCTTGGGGCTTGCCCCTTGGGTTTCGCCGGTTCATCGTCCTTTCATTAGTCACCTAGAGGTTCCTTATGCCAAGCTGATATGGTCGGTATCTCTCTATGAGGCGCTACCTCTACATGGCTATCTAGGACTACATGGTATCTAGCCTAGGGGTGTGCTGAATACCCCTACGCCCATATAGTCCTCCTATGGGGGGCGCGACCCAACCCGTTCCCATGCAGCTAACGGGCTGTACGACGTGGGGACACATTTCCCATGCGAAATGGCTAAGAGCAGTAAGGACTGATCAGGGACCCCTGGTCCTCCCACGGAGCTATAGATACCGTTCTCACGCTAGCAATCTATGAACCCTCCTAGGTACTTTCTTGCCGTGGTAAACCGCTAAGTTTCTAGGGGAAAATTAAGTCTGTCTAGAGCGGCATATCGCTCCTAACAGAAATTCCCTAATCTTATCATAGAAATGGGCCCTAGCAATTAACAGAGGGTGCATGCAATCTTCTTCTAACATCATAGTATGCAATTCATGCGAACTAGGCATACCGGCTCAACGGGGCGATGACCTCCATCAAGCACCCACAGCACGAAGTTCGCGCTCAATGGGGCGAATTCGTCCATCAAGCACCCGAAACCCGGCATACATAATTCTAACATAAATTAAACGCATGCATACTGTAAGGATTCGAATTTTTGTTTTATTTATTTTAGATTTTATGCTAAGATTTTTATTTTTGCTGCCAAAACGAAAAGATATTAAGCTGCATTTATTGTCGCTGGAAAAGGTATGATTTCTAGCAAGGAAATTACTACCTTAATGGAAAAGTCATAAAGACCTTTTATATTCCCATATACAACTCTCCTCCTTCCTTGGAAACAACTTTTGCTCTCCAAACGTTTAGGGTTTTCGAGGGTGTCTGAGAGTATGGAAAAATCGAGAGGGTTAGCTAGGAAAAACGTGTGAGGTGGTTCGCTGGATTTTCTTCGGTGAGTGGCCGGAGGGAGAAGCGACCGAGGCTATCGGTGTTGAATATCGTTGCGCGTCGGTCGGAATAGGCGAGGGGTGTCGTCGCATCGTCAGAATCTGGGTTGTGACGTCGTCATTGGCGGCGCAGCAACGATTAGGTTTTTCGTGAGATTTCGGGTAAGGAAGACGAAGGAAAACGGGTCGGGTTCACGTTTGGCCTCTGGACCATCCCACGGAACGAACGCGGGCCCTGTGCGTTTCGGCCCAACGCGGATGCGCGCTGCAGCCTTGGTCTCGGCTCCGCACGCGTGCTCTCGGCTCGGCTTACGTGTACGGCGGCTCGGCTCCATCAAAACCCGCAGCTCGGCTCCGTCAAATCCCGCAGCTCAGCTTGGCGGCTTAATTGGTCGGCTCGGCAGCTCAGCTTGGTGAATCGGTATCACTATAATATATCGATTCCAAGGTTTTTGGCCCTTCCGAAGACGTTTCTGTCCTTAGTTTTACCATCCGAGGTCAGTATGGCTCCTAAACGTTGAAGACAGATTAGGTCGAGGGTTTATTTTGATAAATAGCATGAGGTTTAGCTAGGGTACCTTATGAAAGGTTCTAAATTTTTGTGTGGTTATCATAGGACATATTTAACCACTGGGATTAGCTCGTTGTGAGTGACTTCAACCAAGACCATTGAGGTAAGTGACCTTACTGTTGGAGTTAGCTTTCTACGTGTTGTATGATGGTGTGTGCCCTGTGGCCCCTGCATGCACCATATTTTATGTGATATTTTATGTGATGTATGAACTTGTGTTGACTGTTGACGGTTTATGTTATGTCATGAATGAGATGTTAGTATTATATGCCATGAATATGTTGATTGATGCCATAGATACACGTAGAATTATCGAGTCATGTCATCAGATGTTTATGTAACTGGAATGTTTATGTTATATGCCATGTAATGTAAGTCATGTGAGATGTCATGTGATGTAAGAAACGTAAATGCGATGTTAGCACTGCTTATGTAATGTCATGTTAGATACGTTAAGGGACCTCATGCATATATGTATGTCACGTGCATCGGGATTCTTTCCCTTTATGTTACGAAAGAATGAAATACGATATTTATGTTCGCCATGATATCATGCGGGCCCTTTTCTGTTCTGTGGTGTCCGGCTACGTGTAACACGTTGTGCCCGACCAAGTCAGGCCCAGGGGGTACATATAAGAGCCCGCCTGGTGGGTTCATGTACACGTACATGGGCCATGTGTGAAGGAGTACCACACATCCAACCCTACCCGGAATAGAAAAGTGCCCAAGGCTATGAAAAGTTTATGAAAAGTTAGGTCCCGCTCATATGTTGCATGTGTTTGCATTCCTAACCCCAACGATGGGGTGACTTACTGAGTATTTCATAAAATACTCAAGCCACGTGCTACCTACATTTTTCAGGTAAAGGCAAGGCGCCAATGTATGGTTGACGGCGGAGCTGAGGCCACCATGGAAGTTGGAGACGGGATATTTTTAAGAGTTTACTTTTATTAGACTGTTTTAAGTTATAGGATTGAGTATCGTTTTATTTGGATTTATTTTGAATTCAGTATTGAATGGTTATTTTCGGAGTTTAGGTTTTGTTTTGGATTCATGAATTTTTATGAAAGACTATTTCAAGGTTATTTATGATGAGCTTCCGCTTAATGAGATAAGTATGCATGGGTGACGTCACTAATTAGGTTAAAGAAAATTAGGAGTGTTACACATACGTACAACGAAAGCTTAAGGCATACAAGCAACACTCAGATAATTCACCCAACACATCATAACAATCCATCTAATTAATCTCATTCATGGAGAGCTAATTTAAGGCAAAATTATTAACATGCATACATGCAATCCAAGCGAACCCTACAAGTATTTCTTCCTAAATACCGGGTGGTGACTTACCTGGTTGACACGTGCCCTTTCGCTAGCATTTCTTTGCCCGTGAGGTGTCCAAAAATACTGATTTCTCTAAATTAAGTCCCTATTCACGTAAAAATAGTATTAGAACTAGAACCGGGACAAAAATCGGGAAAACAGAAAACAACCGGGCCAAATTGACCGTTCCACGCGCGTTCACGCGCCAGCAGCACGCTGGGAGTGCGTGGCCACGCGCGCGGGAAGGCGCCAGTTGCAGGCTACACGCGCGCCTGCCACGCGCGCCTGCCTCCACGTAGTCACGGGTCGGCCGGTCCGGTCAGCTCGGCTCGCGTCGCGGTTCGGCCCGGCTTGCGGGCGACACGTGTCAACGCCTCGCTGGAGCTGCGTTGCTCCAGCCGATGGTCGACGCGTGTCCGGCGCCTGTCGCCGCCGTCCGCCGCTCGCTGGCCGACTTTTTTTTTTTTCATTTTCTTTCTCTCCGCCCTCCGAAAACCGAAACACAACCCTCTTTTCCGATTTTCATATCTTTTGATCCGTAGATCGGATCGACATGATTCCTTCGGCAATGTTTTAGATCGTGTTACGGGCTACGTCCTCGTATTTTTTTCGTAATTTTCGCTTAACTACTGGACGAGTTAAGAAGGTCGGAATTTTGCCTTCGGGTTGAGGTCTCGGCCAAACTTCTTCACAGATCATGCGTAGAGTTGTTCCTAGATGAATATATCAAGATTTCAGATCTTGATTCACAAAGAAAAATCGTAGATCTGAGAAAACGTTCAAGATCCTTACCTTGCGGGTTTTCCGACTTCTTGATGAAAAATGGGACTCCGGCCACCCACATTCTCTTTTCCCTTCCAAGAAAGTCTCTCTGCATGATCTTCACCTCCTTGCATCATGATCTTCACCGGAATAGACTCCGACGGTAGTTTTCGGTGAGTCTTCCGGCGGTTCATCCTTTCTCCTCTCTCTAGGTTCTCTCTACCCCTTTCTCTCACTATCTCTCTTTTGCAGGACTATGGATGGGGTTTCGTTTGGACCCCTTAGGTGGTTGGAGGGGAAAATTTACCTATTTGCCCCTCTCAACTTTTCCTTTTTTTTTTTTTTTCTTTTTCTATTTCTATTTCTCTTTCTTCGGTTATTACAGTAACTGTCCATCTTTTTTGAAACTTTTGTGCGGAATGATTAGGCATAATGATTAAGAATAGAATGTCGAAGAAATAGAGTATATAAGGTAGTAAAAAAGTGCTTAAAATTGAACCCTAATTGGTTAACCCCGAACTCGGAACGTTTGAAGAACGTCCTAATAAACCCGAGTAACTGGCCATCTTTTACGAAACTTTTGGAGTAATGAATTGGCATGAGGATTTAGAATAGAATGTCGAAGAAACGGAGTGTATAAAACAGTAAAAAACTGGTTAAAATCGAAACCCTAATTCGGAAACCCCGAATTCGGGACGTTTGAAGCACGTGCTAACAAAACCGAGTAACTTTCCATCTTTTGCGAAACTTTTATGGGGAATGATTAGGCGGGATGATTTAGAATAGAATGTTGAAGAAACGGAGTTTTTAACACAGTAAACAAGTGCTTAAAATGGAAAACCCTAATTCGGAAACCCCGAATTCAGGACGTCTGAAGCACGTGCTAATAAAATCGAGTAATTGTCCATCTTTTTCGAAACTTTTGTGGGGAATGATTAGGCATGATGATCTAAAATAGAATGTCGAAGAAACAGAGTGTATAAAAAAGTATAAACGTGATTAAATCGAAACCCTAATTCGAAAAATTCGAATTTGGGACGTTTGAAGCACGTCCTAATACAACTGAGTAACTTTCCAACTTTTTCGAAACTATTGCATGGAATGACTAGGCATGATGATTTAGAATAGAATGTTGAAGAAACGGAGTGTATAAAACAGTAAAAAAGTGCTTAAATCAAAACCCTAATTCGAAAACTCCGAATTCGGCATGTTTGAAGCACGTGCTAATAAAATGTCGAAGAAACGGAGTTTTTAACACAAGAAAAAAGTGCTTAAAATTGAAATTCTCATTCAGAAACGCCGAATTTGAGACGTTTGAAGCACATGCTAATAAAACCGAGTAACTGTCCATCTTTTTCGAAACTTTTGTTGGGATTGATTAGGCATGATGATTTGGAATAGAATGTCGAAGAAACAGAGGGTATAAAATAGTAAAAAAAGCGATTAAATCAAAACCCTAATTCGGACACCCCGAATTGAGGACGTTTGAAGCACGTGCTAATAAAATCGAGTAACTGTCCATCTTTTTCGAAACTTTTGTGGGGAATGATTAGGCAAGATCATTTAGAATAGACTGTCGAAGAAACGGAGTGTATCAAACAGTAAAAAAGTGCTTAAAATCGAAACCCTAATTCGAAAACCCCGAATTCGAGATGTTTGAAGCACGTCCTAATAAAACCGAGTAACTGTCCATCTTTTTCGAAACTTTTGTGGGGGAATGATTTGGCATGATTATAGTGAATAGAATGTCGAAGAAACAGAGTGTATAATACAGTAAAAAAGTGTTGAAAATCGAAACCCTATTTCGGAAAACTCGAATTTGGGACATTTAAAGCACGCTTAATAAAACCGAGTAACTCTCCATCTTTTACGAAACTTTTGTGGCGAATGATTAGTTATGATGATTTAGACTTGATGTCGAAGAAATAGAGTGTATAAAATGAAACCCGAATTCGGGACGTTTGAAGCACGTGCTAATAAAATTGAGTAACTGTCCATCTTTTTCGAATCTTTTGTGCGGAATTATTAGTTATGATTAGTTATGATTATTTAGAATAGAATGTCGAAGAAAGGGAGTGTGCAAAAAAGTAAAATAGTGCTTAAAATTGAAACCCTAATTGGTTAACCCCGAACTCAGAACGTTTGAAGAACGTCCTAATAAACCCGAGCAACTGGCCATCTTTTACGAAACTTTTGGAGTAATGAATTGGCATGAGGATTTAGAATAGAATATCGAAGAAACGGAGTGTATAAAATAGTAAAAAAGTTCTTCAAATCGACTCCCTAATTCGAAAACCACAAATTCGGGACGTTTGAAGCACGTGCTAATAAAATTGAGTAACTGTCCATCTTTTTCGAAACTTTTGTGGGGAATGATTAGGCATGATGATTTAGAATAGAGTGTCGAGGAAATGGAGTGTATAAAAAAGTAAAAAAGTGCTTAAAATCGAAACCCTAATTTGGAAACCCCGAATTCAGGACGTTTGAAGCATGTGCTAACAAAACCGAGTAACTGTCCATCTTTTGTGAAACTTTTGAGGCGAATGATCAGGTAGGATGATTTAGAATAGCATGTCGAAGAAACGAAGTGTATACATCAGTAAAAAAAAGTGCTTAAAATTGAAACCTTAATTCGGAAACCCGAATTCGGGACGATTGAAGCACGTGCTAATAAAACCGAGTCACATCTTTTTCGACAATTGCGTGGGGAATGAGTAGGCATGATGATTTAGAATAGAGTGTCGAGGAAATGGAGTGTATAAAAAAGTAAAAAAGTGCTTAAAATCGAAACCCTAATTTGGAAACCCCGAATTCAGGACGTTTAAAGCATGTGCTAACAAAACCGAGTAACTGTCCATCTTTTGTGAAACTTTTGAGGCGAATGATTAGGTAGGATGATTTAGAATAGCATGTCGAAGAAACGAAGTGTATACATCAGTAAAAAAAAGTGCTTAAAATTGAAACCTTAATTCGGAAACCCGAATTTGGGACGATTGAAGCACGTGCTAATAAAACCGAGTCACATCTTTTTCGACAATTGCGTGGGGAATGATTAGGCATGATGATTTAGAATAGAATGTCGAGGAAACGGAGTGTATAAAACAGTAACAAAGTGCTTAAAATTGAAACCCTAATTCGAAAACCCCGAATTCGGGACGTTTGAAGCACGTGTTTATAAAATCGAGTAACTGTCCATCTTTTTCGAAAATTTTGTTGGGATTGATTAGGCATGATGATTTGGAATAGAATGTCGAAGAAACAGAGGGTATAAAATAGTAAAAAAAGCGATTAAATCAAAACCCTAATTCGGACACCCCGAATTGAGGACGTTTGAAGCACGTGCTAATAAAATCGAGTAACTGTCCATCTTTTTCGAAACTTTTGTTGGGATTGATTAGGCATGATGATTTGGAATAGAATGTCGAAGAAACAGAGGGTATAAAATAGTAAAAAAAGCGATTAAATCAAAACCCTAATTCGGACACCCCGAATTGAGGACGTTTGAAGCACGTGCTAATAAAATCGAGTAACTGTCCATCTTTTTCGAAACTTTTGTGGGGAATGATTAGGCAAGATCATTTAGAATAGACTGTCGAAGAAACGGAGTGTATCAAACAGTAAAAAAGTGCTTAAAATCGAAACCCTAATTCGAAAACCCCGAATTCGAGATGTTTGAAGCACGTCCTAATAAAACCGAGTAACTGTCCATCTTTTTCGAAACTTTTGTGGGGAATGATTTGGCATGATTATAGTGAATAGAATGTCGAAGAAACAGAGTGTATAATACAGTAAAAAAGTGTTGAAAATCGAAACCCTATTTCGGAAAACTCGAATTTGGGACATTTAAAGCACGCTTAATAAAACCGAGTAACTCTCCATCTTTTACGAAACTTTTGTGGCGAATGATTAGTTATGATGATTTAGACTTGATGTCGAAGAAATAGAGTGTATAAAACGAAACCCGAATTCGGGACGTTTGAAGCACGTGCTAATAAAATTGAGTAACTGTCCATCTTTTTCGAATCTTTTGTGGGGAATGATTAGTTATGATTAGTTATGATTATTTAGAATAGAATGTCGAAGAAAGGGAGTGTACAAAAAAGTAAAATAGTGCTTAAAATTGAAACCCTAATTGGTTAACCCCGAACTCAGAACGTTTGAAGAACGTCCTAATAAACTCGAGCAACTGGCCATCTTTTACGAAACTTTTGGAGTAATGAATTGGCATGAGGATTTAGAATAGAATATCGAAGAAACGGAGTGTATAAAATAGTAAAAAAAGTTCTTCAAATCGACTCCCTAATTCGAAAACCACAAATTCGGGACGTTTGAAGCACGTGCTAATAAAATTGAGTAACTGTCCATCTTTTTCGAAACTTTTGTGGGGAATGATTAGGCATGATGATTTAGAATAGAGTGTCGAGGAAATGGAGTGTATAAAAAAGTAAAAAAGTGCTTAAAATCGAAACCCTAATTTGGAAACCCCGAATTCAGGACGTTTGAAGCATGTGCTAACAAAACCGAGTAACTGTCCATCTTTTGTGAAACTTTTGAGGCGAATGATCAGGTAGGATGATTTAGAATAGCATGTTGAAGAAACGAAGTGTATACATCAGTAAAAAAAAGTGCTTAAAATTGAAACCTTAATTCGGAAACCCGAATTCGGGACGATTGAAGCACGTGCTAATAAAACCGAGTCACATCTTTTTCGACAAAGGCGTGGGGAATGAGTAGGCATGATGATTTAGAATAGAATGTCGAAGAAACGGAGTGTATAAAACAGTAACAAAGTGCTTAAAATTGAAACCCTAATTCGAAAACCCCGAATTCGGGACGTTTGAAGCACGTGTTTATAAAATCGAGTAATTGTCCATCTTTTTCGAAACTTTTGTTGGGATTGATTAGGCATGATGATTTGGAATAGAATGTCGAAGAAACAGAGGGTATAAAATAGTAAAAAAAGCGATTAAATCAAAACCCTAATTCGGACACCCCGAATTGAGGACGTTTGAAGCACGTGCTAATAAAATCGAGTAACTGTCCATCTTTTTCGAAACTTTTGTGGGGAATGATTAGGCAAGATCATTTAGAATAGACTGTCGAAGAAACGGAGTGTATCAAACAGTAAAAAAGTGCTTAAAATCGAAACCCTAATTCGAAAACCCCGAATTCGAGATGTTTGAAGCACGTCCTAATAAAACCGAGTAACTGTCCATCTTTTTCGAAACTTTTGTGGGGAATGATTTGGCATGATTATAGTGAATAGAATGTCGAAGAAACAGAGTGTATAATACAGTAAAAAAGTGTTGAAAATCGAAACCCTATTTCGGAAAACTCGAATTTTGACTATATACTTGAACTTGATACTATAGATCATTTTCGGAAAACTCGAGTTATGTTTGCATGTTCATGCAAATTTGAGATCACCAAATTTTGACACTTAAAATTCCACTCAAATGTTTGGGACTATGTGGCAAGCATGCAAGTTTGAGTTCACCAAATTTTGACACTCAAAATTCCACTCAAATTTGTGGGGTTTATTTGGCAAGCATGCAAGTTTGGTTAAACCAAATTTTTGACAACTCAAAATTCCACTAACATGGATTTTTCCATTAAATGAAGTCAACATTTTGACTTTCTTTATTTTAATTCAACAATTAATTTGAATAACTAATTTCAAGTAATATTCAATGATTAATTAAACTATTTAATTAATATTTAATATTAATTTAAATGCCAATCCCAATCAATTCCGACACATATTTGATTAAGATATTTAAATCATATGTTTACAAATGGATGTTACAACTTATACCTCAAGGAATTATGAACCTTAGAAACTTACAAGACTGAGAACCAAGAACAATACCGTACAAGCTTTACAACTACCAAAGCAAGAAGAATGCTAGGTACCACTCAAGGATAAGGGACAAAGTTCCTAAAACCAAGAAACTCAAGAAAAACTCCTAAGATGTCCCACGGTGAAACATGTTCTTGACTCAAACTACGCTAGTTGTAACCAGAGTTGCTTCCAGAATCGTCCAGCAGAAGAAAATCAATCGTTTCTTCACATCCAACTATTTGAATGACAGCAATTTGGATATGTTTAACAAGACTCAAGGTTGTATAGACCCAACGGTTAAAGTTGAAAATCAATGTCGGTAGCTCCCTCATCGGAGAAGATATTTCTGACACAAATTTTAGAAATGTTTAAAATAAAAAATGAGAAAATTCACAACAACTCTGGAACAATCAATGGCAGTACAAGCTTGATCCATAAATATGAAGTTATGGGTAATGTTTTAAGCCAAGAATCAAGTAATGAGGATTCCTAAACTTGGAGTTTGAAGCTTTTAAATTATGGGTTAATCTTCCTCAAATTTCTTCTAAATTCGAGGGTTGTGGTTAATCATTTTTCGTCCTACCAACTCCTACACATTCCATATGGAATTTTCAACAAGTTTCGTGAAGGAATCGTATAGTGAAAAGCTCTAGAATCGGTAGCCCCAAATAAAGGCGAGAAGCATGTTTTCCGGCGAACTTTGGAAGGTTTTAAGTCAAGCTACATACCACGACATGATGGTGTTACTATAACACGTGCGGAAGCAATTTGGATCTTAGGCACTCTAAGTACATTAATTATAGTAAATTAGCTAGCATGTTTAAAAGCATTGAAACTCAATGAGTTTGAATACTAACCTTTTGTAGTTCAAATTCTTTTTTCCTCACGAACTGGTTTCGAACCACCACTAGTGTCTTCCCTACTATTCTCTGTCCTTAGAACGGGATTGTGGAATCTGGTGAGTGACTAAACTTGATAGGAATTTAGTATATGTAAAGAGAGAGTTTTGAGAGATTTTCTCAATGTTTTTCGAGCAGAATTTCCATGTACCTTATCACTCTATTTATCGAGTAATGCACATGTACCTTGATCACTCTATTTATAGCGTCATATTTGCATGTTCGTGCAAACTTGAGGTTACTAAATTTTGACACTCAAAATTTCACTCAAATTTATGTGATTACGTGGCAAACATGCAAGTTTGGTTAAATCATATATTGACACTCAATATTCCACTAACTCAAACATGGATTTTTTTATTAAGTGAAGTCAACATTTTGACTTTCTTTATTTTAATTCAACAATTAATTTAAATAATTAATTTCAAATCAAAATAATATTAAAGGATTAATTAAACAATTTAATTAATATTTAACGTTAAATCAAATGCCAAACCCAATCAATTCCGACACATTTTGATTATGAATCCATATTCATAATTAAAATATTTAAATCTTATTTAAATATCTCCAATTCTCTCTTTTTGTTTAATTCATAATTAAAACAAAATGTGGTTAAATATATCAATATATATATGTAGTGCATATTCCTTAATTTGAATTCAAACACATCGAACTCACTCGTCACAATATTCTAAGGTTTAGTACGATATGAGCTAGCAGGGGGACCAAATGGACCTATAGATCATGGGTTCAAACGATCCAAGATTAACCAGCTAAACTCATTAACCTTGTTAACCAACATTCGTTAACTACTAGGTCACTCAACTATAGCCTAGTAGTTGCACTGCCCTCACTATATATATATTTTTGTCAATTTGATATAACCATGATTAGTAAGTCGGTCCTTCACATGTTGTTCGTAGCCAGAGCTGGATCAATTTACTATTTTACCCCTAAAGTTACTTCTTATTCCTTAAGTCCCACTGATCCTCTAATAAACAATTGGTTTGTGGTCCAACCACCAAATCGAATCCCTCTCATTGGTAGGGACCTTGTTCAAGACCTCGAGTCAGTACTTAACAACCTCTCTACTATCCCTAAAAGCGGGTAGGAGTGAATTCCATCTTACACCCTATGTCCCCAGCTATTCACCCAGTCTTACCCCTGAAATGGGAGGCTTATTGAGACGGCGAACTCGTTTCACACTCACCCATGCAAATCTAAGGTTAATTCCGAATAAACAGGAGTTCATAGTTAGCTCAGGATTAAGATTGAGTTATCTAGGTAATCGAACGAAAAAATCAGTCATAATAGTAAACGACATTATAAAGTGAGTGGTTTTCTTCATGGTTCGATCTTATGCAATACTCATTGCATAGGACGCCACCACTCACGTGTCTCTACATGTACAATTTAGTGATCACATTGTTTATATCATATACAAAAGTGGGCTGCATCCATAGTGTCCCCAAAATAAGGTACTCAGCCTTATCCCTGTACTATAGATCATTTTGACTATATACTTGAACTTGATCCACTCTTATGTCTCTACATATAGTTCAAGTACTCATACTATAGTCAGAGTATTGTTAGTTTATTGGATTTAGATTAATGATCGTAACATTCACTTTATTCAATAACAATCCTTACTGAATAAACATCAATAATAACTTTATTGAAAACAGAATATGTTTTTGTTTACAAACTATGAGTTTTAGGACATAAAACCCAACACGACAAGGTGTGAAATTGGCCTCTACTTCTTCCTTGAAACTTCATTAAACATTTCGTGAAGAAATTTAGTCCATTAGAGGCGTATATAGAGCAATTCAAAGGAAAAACCAGAGTGGTATGGTAAGAAAAATCGTGATTTTTCTAGTAACCATATGTTGACCTTTCTATAAATTTTGATCAATTTGAACCCCTTTCAGACAAGTTCTTATGAATTTCTTTATTGTTCCTAAAACTAGACTCAAAAGATGAATATATTAAAGATAATTTTGAATAATTCAGATACCGAAAGCTCAAGAATGAAAGTCCCGAACATCGACAATGAGGTAAGTAGCCACCTTGTACTTTTCTTAAGAAATACTTGTTTTTATCGCTTGGATTTTCACATGAATCCTAAAACAAGTATGAATTAAGTATATATTAAAATAAAACTCAAAGAACCATGAGTTAAAGCCCTGAACCGATCAAATTGCTACGGATTTAAGTAACATTAAAATAACCAACTAGATGAACTTCGTTGCCTAAGAAATTTTAATGCTGAGCATATTACAGCATGTTGAGGTTCTACAAGAAATTTGGTGGTCATTGGATAAGGATAAGTAGGTAAACCAAGAAATGCTGAGTGTCACGGTCATGCCTGTCCAGGGCCTGTTGCCCATGGCCGCATGCCCATGACAAGCCAAACCCTTGTCATGTCTTTTCATTCTAGTGTTTTTCCCTTTGTAATTCTAGAGCGTATGACACCTCAAGAAAATCATGTCTAGGCCTGCCAGAACTAAAATGGCCCAGAATGTACTATAGGGGGATATGACTAGTCGTCAACTTCTCCCTACCCAAGGTTATATATGCTAAGCCGTTGTTATCTTTCTCTTGCTTGCTTATATAACGTCTCTTTCTAAAATCTCTCTTTCAAAAATCTCTCTCTCTCCTCGTTTTCTAAAACCTTCTTTTAAAACCGAGGCTAGAGGCTCGACCGTACGTCGCTTGGCCGTAGGCGACGCAAGAACAAATTGGCTTAACTCACTTGTCGCTGGAAAGTGAGTGCCGCACAATCGCTAGTCCGCTGCCTTCGAAAGTGAGATTGTGTCAAGTGGTATCAGAGCTTTGTTAGCTCCGTAACGTCATACAGACCGAAATCATGTCGACGACAAAGTCGACACCCAAAGCACAAGCCGATCGGCTTACGCTAATAGAGGAGGAAATGCTGTTCCTCAAAGAAGTCCCTGACACCCTCCATTTCCTGGAAACACGGGTGACCGAACTGAGTGAGAAAGTCGTCCAAGTCGACGCAATGGGCAACCGCCTAGACGGGTTGCCAATCGCAGAACTGTTGTTTCGAGTGACCTCGCTCGAAGAAAGAGTTGCTCCTACGAGCAGCCCAAAACCGTCTAATAGTCCGGATAGCTCTGTCGCACACAAAGAGGGACGTGGCGAAGAGTTCGACGTACTACAAAACACAATGATGAGTTTGTTCAATGGATTGGCTGATGAATTCAGATCAACAGTCGACGACCTCCAAGAAAGGATGTCCGCCATGAGCACTCGAATTGAAGTTACCATGAAAGCCGTGGAAGGTGTCGCGGCTGGACAAACTAATGCCGGATCCAACAAACTAAGGTTCCCAGACCCTAGAGCCTTCAAAGGGAATCGGGACGCCAAAGAGTTGGAGAACTTCATCTTTGACGTCGAACAGTACTTCAAAGCCACAACGGCTTGTACCGACGACAAGAAGGTGACTGTAGCTGCGATGTATCTCGTAGACGACGCCAAACTGTGGTGGCGTACGAAGGTGCAAGACATCGAGGATGGATTGTGCACCATTGACTCATGGGAGGACCTCAAGAGAGAGTTGAGGGAACAATTCCTCCCCGAGAACGCAGGACACATAGCAATGGAGAAAATAGTAGCCCTGAAACACACTGGAAACATACGGGACTACGTTAGACAATTCTCAACCCTGATGCTGGATATCAGGGGTACAGCAGAGAAGGACAAGGTGTTCTTCTTTATAAATGGTCTACAACCGTGGGCCAAAACAAAGATACATGAGAACAGGGTCCAAACCCTAGCTGCCGCAATGGCCTGCGCCGAAAGACTCGTGGACTGTGGGAACGAAGCAGGATCCCAAAGAAGAGCGACACTAGCCCCAAACAATGGGGGCAAACCATACCGACCACCAGGCCATCGAAATGGAAGCCCCAACAGATCGAATGGATGGACGGATAGACCTCCTCAGAACAATCAAGCGGGGACATCTCGAGGGCCTTACCACCAAAAGAACCACCCGACGACGCCTTTGCAATGCATGCTATGTAAAGGCCCCCACAAGGTATCCTACTGTCCTCATCGGGCCTCTCTCACTGCACTCCAAGTGTCCATTCAAGAGAGCAATGAGGCAAGAGTCGAGACTTTGCTAGACAAGAAAGAAGATCACGACAACCCCCGAATGGGCGCACTCAAATTCTTGTCAGCCCTCCAACGGAAAGTCGAACCGAAGGAGATAATAGAGAAAGGGCTTATGTTCGTAGATGCCACCATAAACTCTCGACTGAGCAAGAGCACTCTAATAGACTCTGGAGCAACCCACAACTTCATTGCTGATCAAGAAGCCAGAAGATTGGGACTCACCGTAGGAAAAGACCCGGGGAAGATGAAAGCCGTCAACTCCGAGGCCTTGCCTATTGTGGGAGTTTCCAAAGGAGTCCCCTTCAAAATAGGGGATTGGACTGGAGAGCTAGACCTTGTCGTGGTTCGCATGGACGACTTCGATGTGGTACTTGGGATGGAGTTCCTCCTAGAACACAAAGTCATCCCAATGCCATTGGCGAAATGCTTGGTGATCACCGACCGTAACCCCACAGTAATACCTGCAAGCATCAAGCAACCAGGTAATCTTCGGATGATCTCGGCCATACAGCTGAAAAGGGGACTCGCACGAGAGGAACCTACCTTCATGGCCATACCACTGATAGAAGAGGCAACCACCGAAGAGACTGTCCCAGAGGAAATCAAGGATGTATTAGACAGCTATACCGACATAATGCCAGAGAGTCTACCACAAACACTACCACCTCGTCGAGGCATTGACCACGAAATCGAACTCCTCCCCGGGGTTAAGCCGCCCGCAAAGAATGCATATCGGATGGCTCCACCCGAGCTAGCCGAATTGAGGAAACAACTAGACGAGTTGCTGAAGGCGGGATTCATTCGCCCGGCAAAGGCCCCTTATGGAGCCCCCGTACTATTCCAGAAGAAGAAGGATGGGACGTTGCGTCTGTGCATAGACTATAGAGCCTTAAACAAGGTGACAGTACGCAACAAATATCCTCTGCCGATAATATCTGACTTGTTCGACCAACTTCACGGGGCCAAGTACTTCACGAAATTGGACTTACGATCGGGATATTATCAAGTACGTATTGCCGAAGGGGACGAACCCAAGACGACGTGCGTAACAAGATATGGGGCCTTCGAATTCCTAGTAATGCCCTTTGGCTTGACAAACGCCCCAGCTACGTTCTGCACGTTGATGAACCAGGTTTTCTACGAATACCTGGATCAGTTCGTCATAGTATACCTCGACGACATTGTTGTTTACAGCACAACCCTCGAGGAACACAAAGTGCACTTGAAGTTAGTGTTTGACAAGCTCCGGCAGAATCAGCTGTATGTGAAGAAGGAGAAATGTGCATTCGCACAAACATGCATCCACTTCCTTGGACATGTCGTCAGATGTGGACAAATCAGTATGGATAGCGACAAGATAAAAGCTATCCAAGAATGGAAGGTTCCTACTTCCGTATCTGAGTTGAGGTCCTTCTTAGGACTAGCCAACTACTATAGGCGGTTCGTCGAAGGGTTTTCACGACGAGCCGCCCCATTGACAGAGCTGTTGAAGAAAGACCACCCTTGGTCGTGGTCGAATGATTGTCAAATGGCCTTTGAAAATCTGAAAACAACCATGACGAGGGGTCCTGTCCTCGGGTTGGTTGACGTCACAAAGCCATTTGAAGTGGAAACCGATGCTTCCGACTTTGCTCTCGGTGGGGTCCTTATTCAAGAAGGCCACCCCATCGCTTATGAAAGTCGAAAGCTCAACGATGCCGAACGAAGATACATTGTCTCCGAGAAAGAAATGCTGGCTGTAGTCCACTGCCTTCGAGTCTGGAGACAGTACCTCTTAGGATCGCAGTTCGTAGTGAAGACGGATAACAGCGCCACTTGCCACTTCTTTGATCAACCAAAATTAACAGCAAAACAAGCCCGGTGGCAGGAGTCGTTGGCTGAATTCGACTTCAAGTTCGAACACAAAGCGGGAAAGAGTAATCAAGCAGCCGACGCGCTGAGTCGGAAGGGCGAACATGCGGCCCTGTGCATGTTAGCCCATATTCATTCAAGTAAGATCGACGGATCGATGCGCGACATCATCAAGGAACATTTACACAAAGACCCATCGGCCAAAGCCGTTGTCGAACTAGCTAAGGCTGGAAAGACACGGCAGTTCTGGGTTGAGGGGGACCTCCTGATAACCAAAGGAAACAGATTGTACGTCCCAAGAACGGGGGAACTGAGGAAGAAGCTCATTCAAGAATGTCACGACACCTTATGGGCCGGACACCCGGGATGGCAAAGAACATACGCCCTAATAAAGAAGGGGTACTTCTGGCCAAACATGCGAGATGACATCATGCAATACACCAAGACGTGCCTCATCTGCCAACAGGATAAGGTCGAGAAAGCCAAAGTCTCTGGACTCTTGGAACCTCTACCTGTGCCAACAAGACCCTGGGAAAGTGTATCTCTGGACTTCATAACACACCTCCCAAAAGTCGGGGAATATGACGCCATCTTGGTTATTGTGGACCGGTTCTCAAAATATGCAACGTTCATCCCCACTCCCAAATTATGTTCGGCGGAACTCACAGCCCAACTGTTTTTCAAACACGTTGTAAAGTTATGGGGCATTCCGTCGAGCATCATCAGTGACAGGGATGGCAGATTCATTGGGACATTCTGGACTGAGTTATTCGCTTTCTTGGGAACAACCTTGAACATCTCCTCGAGTTATCACCCTCAAACCGATGGACAGACAGAACGGTTCAACTGCTTGCTCGAAGAATACTTACGTCACTTCGTCGACGCTCGCCAAAAGAACTGGATACAATTGTTAGATGTCGCCCAATTTTGCTTCAATTGTCAAACAAGCTCGTCTACAGGGAAGAGTCCCTTTGAAATTGTAAGTGGACAACAACCGGCCTTACCCCATATTATTGATCATCCTTATGCAGGAAAAAACCCTCAAGCACACAACTTTACAAGAGAATGGAAGCAGACGACAGATATAGCCCGAGCATATTTAGAGAAGGCTTCCAAGCATATGAAGAAATGGGCGGACAAGAAGCGTCGCCCCCTTCATTTCCGTGCAGGAGATCAAGTCCTTATCAAGCTGAGACCAGAACAGATCAGATTTCGTAGCCGAAAGGACCAGAGATTAGTTCGTAAATACGAAGGCCCGGTTGAAGTCCTTAAAAAGATTGGGGCTACCTCCTACCGAGTTGCACTCCCCGCATGGATGAAAATTCACCCCGTCATTCATGTGAGCAACTTGAAGCCCTATCACCCTGATCCAGACGACGACCATCGAAATACAACCACAAGACCGAGCATCGATCTGAAACAAAAAGAAACAAAGGAAGTGGAAGAGATCCTAGCCGACAGGGTTAGGAAGATAGGAAGACCTGTATGGACGATTCGTGAATTCCTTGTCAAATGGAAGAATCTCCCTACAGAGGAAACAAGCTGGGAACGCGCCGAAGATCTGAACTCCGCCGCCACCCACATCGCAAGGTATGAAAGTAGTCGGTTGACGGGGACGTCAACCAATTAGGTGGGGGAGGATGTCTCGGTCATGCCTGTCCAGGGCCTGTTGCCCATGGCCGCATGCCCATGACAAGCCAAACCCTTGTCATGTCTTTTCATTCTAGTGTTTGCCCATGGCCGCATGCCCATGACAAGCCAAACCCTTGTCATGTCTTTTCATTCTAGTGTTTTTCCCTTTGTAATTCTAGAGCGTATGACACCTCAAGAAAATCATGTCTAGGCCTGCCAGAACTAAAATGGCCCAGAATGTACTATAGGGGGATATGACTAGTCGTCAACTTCTCCCTACCCAAGGTTATATATGCTAAGCCGTTGTTATCTTTCTCTTGCTTGCTTATATAACGTCTCTTTCTAAAATCTCTCTTTCAAAAATCTCTCTCTCTCCTCGTTTTCTAAAACCTTCTTTTAAAACCGAGGCTAGAGGCTCGACCGTACGTCGCTTGGCCGTAGGCGACGCAAGAACAAATTGGCTTAACTCACTTGTCGCTGGAAAGTGAGTGCCGCACAATCGCTAGTCCGCTGCCTTCGAAAGTGCGATTGTGTCACTGAGCATACTACCAACGGTTCATTACCTAGAGGACCTCCAAATGCTATAAAATTCTATGGTACACCTTATTCTGTGATGTTCGAGGATGTGGTAAAGTTTCATAACTATTGGAACATGTTAAGTATCAAAACAAGCCTACTTTTGAATCCTAGAACAAATGCAAAATCTAAGCAATATTTGGGTAACATAACCATTACCTCATATACTACAAACTCTGAAAATACTCTACAGGTTCTTTCCTATTATTGACTTTACTCCCTTCCCTGTTTGATGTTAACTTCTTGACAGTAATAGCTTGTCCAGAATGCATCACTGGCTTGTATACAGTCCCTCCATAAGCACGTCTCGTGAAAAGTAATAGTGGCCTCAATTAAATCTTGGGAAGAAAAACTTTCCTTAGGGTAAATAGACATCCGAATCCATAGATTTTCTTTCCTTGTTTTGCACCATTTCGAATGGATGTCTCATGCAATATAAGATGATCATAATTAGAACGATAGAAACTCCACCTACCTTAAAAGATGGAGACGATGAATGTCCATTGCAGTTGTCAAGAGGTCCACCATAGAGCCCCTCTTTGTCAATGAATCTACTAGTGGGCATGTTCTGAAAAAAAAATTATTGAAGGGATCGGATGTCTCATGTTATGCTATATTGCTATGCTGTAGTAAAATTAGTAGATTTTGTACTCACTAAATTTATGTAATACATATAATATTACAATTATTAGAACAAAAATATATTTATCCATATAATAATTAAAAAAGATGTTAAAGTAATATTCTTGTCAATTTATCTCAAGTTCCATTTTATTTTACTTTTTCTTTTCTTTTTTACTTTGAATTTATTAAATTTTGTTGAATAAGTAATTTATGAAAAAACAATACTATGTTAATGAGTGTCACTTCTGAGTAAATTATAGGTACATGAATCACCTAAGATCACATCCTTATAAGAGCGACCGTGAGGATAAGATGACTAAGAAATGTTTAAAAGACTTGAAAGTCACTACCTATACAACCAAGGAGCACCTTCCCTTATGCTAGCTCAATCATAGGACCACATGGTTAAGCATGCTTTACTCGGAGCAATTATATGTTGGGAGATCTTTTAGAAATTTTCCTAGGATGCATGTGAATGAGAACAAAGCATGTTGGAAAGACTACATTGGTCTATCGAGATAGTTTTCATGCCTCGAATCGAGTATCCACTACAACATTAAAAAAAAAAAAAATTGTAGGTGAAATATGTGAGGATAAAACATATTTCCTCACATATTTCATCATGTTTGTTTTTCTTCTATGTTTTGCTTCACCATTTTCACTTTTCCCACTTTTATTATTTTCACTTTTTCCATTTTCATTTGATAAATATGGATTTCCACTTTCATCTAATTATTTATATGTACATTAAGAATTGTATTTTGAATATGTAAATTAAGCTAGGATGACAGAGCTCATGTAAATTGTTAGGGCTCAAGTCATTAAGCGTAGGAATGGTATCAGAGCCAGCCTCTCATTTTTTGTGATGGAAGAGGAGTTACTCGATCTTTAAGAACGAAAGTGTAAACCAGGAGGATGATAAGAGAGATTCAGAAGAAATTGGAGTATGTGATAGCTGAGCGAATAGCCCTTTGTGTTCCAGGTGGTAAGACGCGGGAAGCGCAGTAAGTCCGTTGGCAAGCTTGGGTGCTTAGTCGTATGAAAAATTCTGAAGAAAATCTTATCTACAACCTGACACCTTTATCAGAGACAAAACAAAGATTGACAACTTGTCAGGCACACAGTGAAGGCTCAGACGTGAATTATCAGTGTTTGTAAATTATTAGTCTTTTAAATTATTAGTTTGCTTTATGTCTTTTTCTTACTTTTAGGAAAGCAGATCTTGCAGGGTCCTGTCCTGTAAGATTTGATCTTATCTCTTAGTTGGTATTTTTCAAATTTACGTTCAAATCTGAAGTCTATAAAACGACTTCATCAATGAAGGAGAGCATCGATCGGCCGATAGCTCTCTCTTGAATATCAATTGAAGAATTCAGAGAAAAATTATTCTACTCTATGAATGAAGTTCTGAGAAAGCTCACAAAATCAAACCATTTCAAATGTTCTACCCATGAAGAAGAAAGTTCAAATGAACATAGAAGGGGAGAAAATCTCACAATCTCAAATACTGTCAATCAAGAATATCAGATTGCAGGATCGAAGACCAACTCCAAAATTGGACTATTCCAAAGGTAGATCCTAAAACTATCTACCAAATCTCAACCTTCAATTTTACTCAAAGATCATGCATCAAATTCTCAGAGAAAAACATCCAAATTCATAGCAATAGGGAATCTTTGAATCTTTTTTCAAAATCTCTTATACTCCAACATCGTGAAGAGTTTAACTATCTTCACGTCGGTCTTGTCCAAGTCGCTGTAAAACCATTGTTCAGACTTGGGTTAGATATCCCAGTCCTTATCTCCTTACGAGATAAGAGACATGAAGATTTCTCAAATTCTTTATTGGGAAAGATTCAATCCAATCTAGAGAATGAACCAGTCTATTTCAATTGTTATCCAAATTTTACTTTGTCGCTCCACGACCCACACATATTATCAGCCCTCATGCTGGACTTACAATAAAAAAATTTGAACATCAAGGCTGAAACTCATTCTTCAGTCGTCATATTCACGGTTTATTACAAACTCATGAATACAAATATTTCTCAAAGAGCATTAAGATCCTTGCCAAAAGGATCAACCATGCTCATAGAGGAAAATATTGAAAAGTCCTCGGTGGCTGTTCCAAAAACTCTTTCTTGGGATCAAATAACCAGAAATACTCTCCGGAAAATAGAAGATGCTAATCTTCCGAGGAAAAAGAAATCTCAAAACCCATTACAAATCATCGAACATGACGATGGAAGCGTTGAAATAAAATTCAGCGAAGAACCCTCGTCAGAATCAAAAGTAAAAGAATTCTTGAGTTCTAGACCAAGTACGTCGGGAGTTTCAAGATCAATGTATGACCCCTTAAAGGTAAAAGTGGTCAGTTATGATAAAAAAAAAGGGCATCAATCCACTATGGAGATGACTAAAAATCTCCAACCCATATGGATATGGATACTCAATCCGTCTACGAAAGTCAGCTAAATGTCATTACGGCTGATTTCCAGATAGACAAAGAATTATTGAAGGCAGATTTTATGTCAGCTGCCAACTCTTCAAAGAGAAAAGCTTTCTTCCAAACCTACAAATTAGCTAAGCGAAGTGAATTAAGAGCTCAATGGTATTCTCATATGGAAACCATAGAAGAAAACATATCATTCTTCGAATGGTTTGAAGAAAATATTTTGCAAATATGCACTTCGACTCAAAGAAGCTGAAAGACTACAAGAAGAGGCGAAGTATATTCAAAACATCCTCCATTGGAAGAAGTCGAATTTACAATTATTACGGAGAAAAGGTCAAAGCTAGTCCTTTCAAAACTATCCCAGAAGGACTAGAAAAGGGCAATCCGACCCTAAAGGATATCAAGAATATCCAGCATCAAAATAATTATTCAAACAAGATTTTATCCACGATCTCCACCTAGCTTGAGAGTATCTAGGGAAAAATCTCAAAAAATTCTGGTACTCTGCAAGAACAAGCAGACAGCTCTGTACCGAAAGTCGATGAGTCAATCCCAATACTCAGACCGGCAAACCTCGACGTATTTACAAAGAGGATTTCAAAAGAAGAGGTCGCGATGGCCAAAATAGAAGAAAAGTTGGATAGAATCCTAAATCCTTGGATAACACATCAGGATTCATCTGTCAATGTCGTTAACAATGACGATGAAATTCAAGAATTCGAAAACGAGAATTTAGATGAGGTAGAAGAGCCTCTGTACAATCGAATTGAAAGAACCAACAGGAGAAGTCAAAATAATACCAGTAATCAGAAAAACTGGTATCCTCAACCGTCTTTTCCGGATATTCAATTCGAAGAAAAGACTCTACAAACTCAAGCTCATTACGATGGTCTAGCAATCTATGAATGGAATATCGATGGATTGTCCGACTATCTGATAATGAATGTTGTCAATGAAATGATGATGGCCGCAGGCGCGTATAAATTACAGGGCCATAAATCCGACCATCAAATAGCTCAGGTTTTAGTGAACGGATTTACCGGGCAACTCAAGGACTGGTGGGACAAAGATCTCGATGAAGCAACTCGCCAATAGATATTAAGCCACCATGTCATTAGGCCAACTACTCAAATCATCAAAGAGGAAGGTCCATCAACTAGGACAGAAGTACAACATGAAAGGGTAGAGGATGCTGTAAACACCCTCATTTATACCCTTATAGAATTCTTCGTTGGCGACCCCTTGAAATACCAGGAAAGATCCGCCGAAATACTCATGAATCTGAAGTGCCCCACCTTAGGAGATTTCAAGTGGTACAAAGACATGTATTTCAGTAAAGTTCTTATTAGAAGAAACAGTTCGTTGGAATTCTGGAAAGAGAATTTTGTCAATGGACTACCAAAACACTTCTCAAGAAGGATAAAAGACGGTCTTAAGACAAAGTATAATGGAACAATTCCATGGCAGACTTTGTCATACGGGTCAATAGCATCCTTCATCATAGAAGAAGGACTCAGACTTGCGATTAATATGGATGCAAGGGGATAGAGACCCCCTCAACCTCCAGAAGGAAGAAGGTTAAGACGCATCCAAAGTATATAATTCGTACAGGCCCAGAGAAAAGTATCGGAACAAACCAGTACAATCTCAAAAGCCAACATATTCAAGAAGAAAATATACTCCTACCAAAACCCATAGAGGAAAGAAAAAGCAAACTTGCTTCAAATGTCGAGAAGAAGGACACTATGCTAACAAGTGTCCGATAAGAGGAAAGATCAATGAGTTGGATATAGATCAAGAGCTGAAAAATCAGCTACTACGACTGGCTCTAACCGACTCAGAACAATCAAGCGAGGGAGAAATCCTCGAACTCCAAGAAGAATCTGATTCATATTCTAGCACAGAATATGAATCAGGACAATAAGGAAAGAGGACGTGCGAAGGATGCATAAATGTCCTTACAAAGGATCGAGAAATTCTACTCGAAGTAGTAGAAAAAGGGAAGAAAGAAATCCCTACAGACTTCAATCAGTTCTCCAAAGGTTTGAAAAACCGAGAGAACTCACTACTCAAGACCTACAAAAAGAGATTAATATTCTCAAACAAGAAGTACAAGCATTAATATCTGAAACCAGGTCAGAATCCTATATGCTTCGCCAAGAAGTTCTCAAGCTTCAGGAACGGCTGCTCGAACGAAAGAAAACGGCGGAACCAAACCTGGACGAGGATGACTTTCATAGTTCCTTCGTTGGAGCCATCACCACTTCTCAATATCAAAAATGGTACGCTCTCGTTACCTTAAAAAATTATGATTTCAAAATCACACTAAAGGCTCTCATAGATACTGGAGTCGATCAAAATTGCATTCAAGAAGGCCTAATACCTACAAAGTATTTTGAAAAAACTACTGAGGGCCTTAGAGGTGCAAATAACAATAGACTCAAAATTAATTACAAATTATCTAAAGTCCATGTTTGTAATGACAGAATTTGCTTCGTAAATTCCTTTCTTTTAGTAAAGGACTTAGGACAAGAACTAATCCTAGTACTCCTTTCATTACTAAATTATACCCTTTTAAAATAACTGAAAAGCGGTTAGAGTCAAAAGCCCTAGTAAAGAAGATAAAATTTAATTTCCTTTTCCTATAAGGATGAGTGAAATAAATAACCTTACAAAAAAAATACAATTATTCAATCAATAAATGTATTAAATTATACAGAAAAACAAATTTCTTTTTTTGAAGGAAGAAATTTCATTCAAGAGAATAGAAGAACAGATTCAAAGTAAGACCGTCCAGTCTAAAATCAAAACTTTACAAACTCAAATAGAAAGGGAGATTTGTTCAACTATCCCTAATGCCTTTTGGAATAGGAAGCAACACATAGTTAATCTTCCTTATGTCAAAAACTTCGAGGAGAAAAATATTCCTACGAAGGCCCGACCTATTCAAATGAATAAGGAATTACTAACATTCTGCAGAGCAGAAATCAATAATCTTTTGCAGAAGGGTCTTATTAGGCCGTCAAAGAGCCCCTGGTCATGTGCGGCTTTTTACGTCAACAACCAGGTAGAGAATGAACGTGGAGTCCCACGACTGGTAATAAACTACAAACCCTTAAATAAGGTTTTGGAATGGATTAGATATCCAATTCCAAATAAATAAGATTTAATGCAAAGAATTTCAAATGCAAAAGTATTTTCAAAATTTGATATGTAATCAGGATTTTGGCAAATCCAGATTTCAGAAATAGACAAGTATAAAACGGCTTTCAATGTCCCTTTCGGACAATAGGAATGGAAAGTTGTGCCATTTGGGCTAAAAAACACTCCATCCGAATTTCAAAAGATTATGAATGATATTTTCAATCCTTTTCAAGACTTTTCAATTGTTTATGTTGACAATGTTCTGATTTTTTCTCAAAACATCGATCAACACTTCAAGCATCTTCAAACATTTTTTACGACAGTCAAAAGAAACGGTTTAGTTGTGTCTAAACCAAAAATTAAACTTTTTCCAACAAAGATCCGTTTTCTTGGATTTGAAATTCATTTGGGTCTAATAAACCCATTCAAAGATCCATTGAGTTTGCCTCAAACTTTTCGGACCAAATTACGGATAAAACCCAACTACAATGATTTTTGGGATGTCTCAATTATGTGTCTGATTTCCTTCAAAATATCAGACCCATTTGCAAGCCACTTTTTGAAAGGCTCAAAAAGAATCCAAAGCCCTCGACTAAAGAACACACCAAAACAGTCCAAAAAATCAAATCCCTTGTCAAGTCAATTCTGTGTTTATTGCTGATAAACCTAAGGACTAGTTTAATAGTGGAGACCGACGCATCCGATATTGGATATGGAGGAATCCTGAAACAGTCTCTTGACAAGAAAGAATCCATTGTCCGTTTCCATTCGGGAATATGGAATTCTACTCAAAAAAATTACTCAACGGTGAAGAAAGAAATACTTTCAATAGTACTTTGTGTACAAAAATTTCAAAGAGATTTAATTAACAAAAGCTTTGTTATCCAAATAGATTCAAGGGCATCTAAATTTGTTTTAGAAAAAGATGTCAAAAATCTTGTTATCTAAACAAATTTTTGCTAGATGACAAGTCATTTTATCTTGCTTAGAATTCCAAATTTTGCCTATAAAAGGGATTGAAAACCCCTTGGCAGATTACCTCTCAAGAGAATTCTTACTCTCGAAGAAAAACTCTAACTAGCCAACCTCCTTCTCCCAGTGATGACCGGTGAGAAA
The DNA here is from genome assembly GCF_057944985.1 of Cucurbita pepo subsp. pepo. NCBI lineage: Eukaryota > Viridiplantae > Streptophyta > Magnoliopsida > Cucurbitales > Cucurbitaceae > Cucurbita > Cucurbita pepo. The sequence goes on along the minus strand of NW_028257911.1, from coordinate 146,090 downwards.
GCAACAGAAAACGGGAAGAAGCCCATTGCTTCTTCAAACACACCTACTCCAATGACATCCGAAAGCTACGCAATGGATGTTGGTTTCATATTGGTGACCAGGTCTAGAGCAAAGCTTTCTAAAAAACAAGCGGAGGTTATCACTCCGACGAGGCCTTCTGCCTCTCCAACACGGCCATCTGCCGCTACTGTCGCACGAGGTGCGGGAGCGTTTGAGAGATGCATTGTCACTTGAGGGTCGTTTATGAGTGTCGACCCGGTCTATGTACTTTGGGTCGTTTATATTTCGTTCGAAGCAGTACCCCAAACCCTTTCTCCGTTTGTAACAACCCTTTAACAACACATGTTTGCATTGCCTTTCAATTCGTTCTAGTCGAGGTGTTGTTCGATTTTAAATTGCATTATCTGAATGTTTAATTTAATTTTACTTTTAGTTTTATTTTCGTCACGGTTTGAGATTTGAAGACTCGAAAATCACGTAACGAAAGACTCAATGACTCTTCGTCTGGCGAAAATAGTCTGTTGGACCAATCAACCTAGAATTCTGATACTAAGTTTAGTTCTTAAATTTCATGGCTAAATCAAGCGTACAACGTGCTCACAATCATTCCACCTTAGTCCTTGTTGATTCGTACAGGTATTTCTTCAATAAAAGTCCAAACGATTAATTACATACTCAAGGGCCCGGTTCCCGTGCTTCTCAAGCTTGATGGCTCTTAAACTTTCTCCTAAAGGTCTAAAATGAATCGAGATTATAAATACAAAAATAAAAATAAAAATCACAAAGATGGCGTCGCCCAGACTTGAACTGGAGACTTTCAGTGTGTTAGACTGACGGGATAACCAACTACACCACGACACCGTTGGAAGCCTCCCCAGAAGGTCAGCCAAACTATAGAGTTAAACTCAAACTTCCTAGAGCCTAGAGAAAAGCCCGTGGAAACCCACCTGGAACTGGATGCGACGAGAGCCTACAAGTAGGCTGCTTACCGAGTACTTTTTTACTCACTGGAAACCCACCTGGAACTGGATGCGACGAGAGCCTACAAGTAGGCTGCTTACCGAGTACTTTTTTACTCACTGCATTTTAGATTTCTTTTTCAGGTCTTCGCTAACTGTCGCACGAGGTGGGGGAGCGTGCGACGAGAGCCTACAAGTAGGCTGCTTACCGAGTACTTTTTTACTCACTGCATTTTAGATTTCTTTTTCAGGTCTTCGCTAACTGTCGCACGAGGTGGGGGAGCGTTTGAGAGATGCATTGTCACTTGAGGGTCGTTTATGAGTGTCGACCCGATCTGTGTACTTTGGGTCGTTTATATTTCGTTCGAAGCAGTACCCCCTTTAACAACACATGTTTGCATTGCCTTTCAATTCGTTCTAGTCGAGGTGTTGTTCGATTTTAAATTGCATTATCTGAATGTTTAATTTAATTTTACTTTTAGTTTTATTTTCGTCACGGTTTGAGATTGTAGACTCGAAAATCACGTAACGAAAGACTCAATGACTCTTCGTCTGGCGAAAATAGTCTGTTGGACCAATCAACCTAGAATTCTGATACTAAGTTTAGTTCTTAAATTTCATGGCTAAATCAAGCGTACAACGTGCTCACAATCATTCCACCTTAGTCCTTGTTGATTCGTACAGGTATTTCTTCAATAAAAGTCCAAACGATTAATTACATGCTCAAGGGCCTGGTTCCCGTGCTTTACAAGCTCGATGGCTCTTAAACTTTCTCCTAAAGGTCTAAAATGAATCGAGATTATAAATACAAAAATAAAAATAAAAATCGCAAAGATGGCATCGCCCAGACTTGAACTGGAGACCTTTAGTGTGTTAGACTGACGTGATAACCAACTACACCACGACATCGTTGGAAGCCTCCCCAGAAGGTCACCCAAACTATAGAGTTAAACCCAAACTTCCTAGAGCCTAGAGAAAAGCCCGTGGAAACCCACCTGGAACTGGATGCGACGAGAGCCTGCAAGTAGGCTGCTTACCGAGTACTTTTTTACTCACTGCATTTTAGATTTCTTTTTCAGGTCTTCGCTAACTGTCGCACGAGGTGGGGGAGCGTTTGAGAGATGCATTGTCACTTGAGGGTCGTTTATGAGTGTCGACCCTGTCTGTGTACTTTGGGTCGTTTATATTTCGTTCGAAGCAGTACCCCAAACCCTTTCTCTGTTTGTAACAACCCTTTAACAACACATGTTCCTTTCTCCGTTTGTAACAACCCTTTAACAACACATGTTTGCATTGCCTTTCAACTCGTTCTAGTCGAGGTGTTGTTCGATTTTAAATTGCATTATCTGAATGTTTAATTTAATTTTACTTTTAGTTTTATTTTCGTCACGGTTTGAGATTTGAAGACTCAAAAATCACGTAACGAAAGACTCAATGACTCTTCGTCTGGCGAAAATAGTCTATTGGACCAATCAACCTAGAATTCTGATACTAAGTTTAGTTCTTAAATTTCATGGCTAAATCAGTGCTCACAATCAATCCACCTTTGTCCTGCGTACATCAAGCGTACAACGTATCAACCTAGAATTCTGATACTAAGTTTAGTTCTTAAATTTCATGGCTAAATCAAGCGTACAACGTGCTCACAATCATTCCACCTTAGTTCCTTGTTGATTCGTACAAGTATTTCTTCAATAAAAGTCCAAACAATTAATTACATGCTCAATGTGTGTTCGAGGGCACGGTTTCCATGCTTATCAAACTCGATGGCTCGCCCAAACTTGAACCGGAGACCTTCAGTGTGTTAGACTGACGTGATAACCAACTACACCACAACACCGTTGGAAGCTTCCCAAGAAGGTCAGCCAAACTATATAGTTAAACCCAAACTTCCTAGAGCCTAGAGAAAAGCCCGTGGAAACCCACCTGGAACTGGATGTCGACTTTATGAGTGTTCTTAAATTCCTTGGCTAAATCAATGTGTAGTTGGAGATTATAAATATAAAAATAAAAATAAAAATTGCAAAAATGGCGTTGCCCAGACTTGAACTGGAGACCTTCAGTGTGTTAGACTGACGTGATAACCAACTACACCACAACACCATTGGAAGCCTCCTCAGTAGGTCAGGCAAACTATAGTGTTAAACCCAAACTTCCTAGAGCCTAGAGAAAAGCCCGTGGAAACCCACCTGGAACTGAATGCGACGAGAGCCTACAAGTAGGCTGCTTACCGAGTACTTTTTTACTCATTGCATTTTAGATTTCTTTTTCAGGTCTTCGCTAACTGTCGCACGAGGTGGGGGAGCGTTTGAGAGATGCATTGTCACTTGAGGGTCGTTTATGAGTGTTGACCCGGTCTGTGTACTTTGGGTCGTTAATATTTCGTTCGAAGCAGTACCCCAAACCCTTTCTCCATTTGTAACAACCCTTTAACAACACATGTTTGCATTGCCTTTCAATTCGTTCTAGTCGAGGTGTTGTTTGATTTTAAATTGCATTATCTGAATGTTTAATTTAATTTTACTTTTAGTTTTATTTTCGTCACGGTTTGAGATTTGAAGACTCGAAAATCACGTAACGAAAGACTCAATGACTCTTCGTCTGGCGAAAATAGTCTGTTGGACCAATCAACCTAGAATTCTGATACTAAGTTTAGTTCTTAAATTTCATGGCTAAATCAAGCGTACAACGTGCTCACAATCAATCTACCTTAGTCCTGCGTACATTAAGCGTACAACGTGCTCACAATCATTCCACCTTAGTCCTTGTTGATTCGTACAGGTATTTCTTCAATAAAAGTCCAAACAATTAATTACATGCTCAATGTGTGTTCGAGGGCACGGTTCTCGGACTTATCAAGCTCTAAGGCTCTTAAACTTCTTCGTATAGGTCTAAAATGAATCAATGTGTGTTCGAGGGCACGGTTCCCATGCTTATCAAGCTCGATGGCTCTTAAACTTTCTCCTAAAGGTCTAAAATGGCTCTTAAACTTTCTCCTAAAGGTCTAAAATGAATCGAGATTATAAATACAAAAATGAAAATAAAAATTACAAAGATGGCATCGTCCAGACTTGAACTGGAGACCTTCAGTGTATTAGACTGACGTGATAACCAACTACACCACAACAAACTTAAAATCTCTTATTCCTACCATAAATACACAGATTCATTAATATATTAAAAATGTCAGAGGAGGCTGATTGAGTCCTTCTCTATAAATGTCTATCCCAATTGCAGACTACTTCACCTTTTCACTCTCATCATCTTTCATAGACTTCAAATGGGACATAGCTGTTGGGTTTTATGTCCTAAAACTGATAGTTTGTAAAGAAAAACATATTCTATTTTCAATAAAGTTATTTATTATTTATTCATTAAAGATTGTTATTGAATAAAGTGAACTTTACGATCATTAATTTAAATCCAATAAACTAAGAACACTCTGGCTATAGTATGATTACTTGAACTATATGTAGAGACATAAGAGTGGATCAAGTTCAAGTATATAGTCAAAAGATCTATAGTATAAGGATAAGACTGAGTACCTTATTCTGGGGACACTATGGATGCAGCCCACTTTTGTATATGATATAAACAATGTGATCACTAAATTGTACATGTGGAGACATGTGAGTGGAGGTGTCCTATGCAATGAGTATTGCATAAGATCGGACCATGAAGAAAACCACTCTCACTTTATAATGTTGTTTACTATTGAGACTGGTTTTCTTTTCATTCGATAACCTAGGTAACTCGGTTTTAATCCTGAGCTAACCATGAACTCCTGTTTATTCGGAATTATCCTTAGATTTGCATGGGTGAGAGTGGCTCTAGTTCGCCGACTCCATAGGTCTCCCATTTCAGGGGTAAGACTAGGTGAATGGCTGGGGACGTGGGGTGCAAGATGGAATTCACTCCTACCCACTTTTAGGGATAGAAGAGAGGTAGTTCCCTTAAGCATTGACTCCAGGTCTTGAACAAGGTGCCCCACCCTCTCATTGGCCTGAGAGGGATTCGGTTTACTGGTTGGACCACAAACCAATAGTTCATTAGAGGATCAGTGGGACATAAGGAACACGAAGTAACTTCAGGGGTAAAACGGTAAATTGACCCAGCTCTAGTTACGAACAACCTATGAAGGATCGACTTACTAATCATGGTTATATCAAATGGACAGAAATATATCTATAGTGAGGGGAGTGCAACTACTAGGCTATAGTGGAGTGTCCTACTTGTTAACGAATGTTGGTTAACCAAGTTCATGAGTTTAACCGGTTAATCTTGGATCGTTGGAGCCCATGATCTATAGGTCCATTAGGTCCCTGCTAGCTCATATCGGACTAAACCATAGAATAGTTTGACGAGTGAGTTCAAAGTGTTCGAATTCAAATTAGGAAATATGCGCTACACATATACAATATATTTAACCGCATTTTTGTTTTATTTACGAATTAAACAAAAAGAGAGAATCTGAGATATTTAAATAAGATTTAAATATCTTAATCAATTATGTGTCGGAATTGATTGGGATGGCATTTGAATTAATATTAAATACTAATTAAATAGTTTAATTAATCATTTAATGTTACTTTAATTTTAAATTAATTATTCAAATTAATTGTTGAATTAAAATGAAGAAAGTCAAAATGTTGACTTCATTTAATGAAAAAATACATGTTAGTGAAATTTTGAGGTGTCAAAATTTGGTTTAACCAAACTTGAATGCTTGCCAAATAAACCCCACAAGTTTGAGTGAAATTGTAAGTGTCAAAATTTGGTGAACTCAAATTTGCATGAACATGCAAACATGACTCTTTAAATAGAGTGATCATGGTACATGGAAGGTCTTCTTCTTGGTGAAAAACCTTGAGAAAAAACCTCTAAAAAACAGTCTCTTCATATACAAAATCCCTCCCAAGTTTAGTCACTCACCAGATTCTACAATCCCGTTCTAAGGCCGGAGGATAGTGGAGAAGACACTAGTGGTGGTTCGAAACCGGTTCGTGAGGAAAAAGGAGTTTGAGCTACAAAAGGTTAGTATCTAAACTCATTAAGTTTTAATACTTTTGAACATGCTACTTATTTACTATAATTGATGTTAGTGCCTAAGATCCAAATTGCCTCCGCATGTGTTATATTAACACAATCAATAGCTACATTATTTCTTGTTTTATTTAGCTGGGATGTAGCTTGATAAGAGCGGTGATAACAGTTGTAAGGGTAAGTCTATCGCTATGTTCACCATTCATGGATTCTAACCCAACAATTAGTCCCTACCTACTTGCAAAAAGGATGGTGTGAAATGAACTTGTGAGATTTTTTGTAATTTATATTAAGATCCTAGTATTATATGTATAAATTTATATAAATACTAATTTACACGTAAAATTATTATCATTCAAATACTAATTAAAAAAAATATATTATTATAATGAGTTACAAAGGAAAATATCTCACATCAACACAGACTTAGACGTGAGAATGACCTTAGATTTCAAAATACTGGAAATTCTCATTATATGGAAAATCGAGATCTAGAACGGACATAGATGAATCGAAGGAAAAATTGAGGATAGAGAGCATAATTTCCTCTTTTCTAGTGTTTTTCGGCACCACAAGCTTGTGTAAAATGCATTTATGTTTACAAGAATTTGATAAATGTTAGAGTATACCAGGACTTGTAAATAGACTTAAATCGAAGTAGAGTCTCCGGCAAAAGACGCCACAGAGCCTCCATCGTCAGATCGAGATTATTTTCGACAATCACCGCCATTAGAGAGGTCGAGAGAAAGAAACAAAAAAAGAAAGCGAGTTAGAGTTTGGAATGGAGAGGGGAGAGAGAAAAAGATAGTTGGAGTGGTCTTAAGGAGAGAGAAAAGATAAACCATGTTTGAGGATGCAAGAAGAGTGGGAAAGGAAATTGGGTGCCACTAAGAGTAGGAAAGGCAACATATCATTTATATGATTATTTTTTTCTTTTAAAATTAAAAATATAATACTTATTTTAATTCACACCCTCAAGTCAACTCTAGTTAAATTGAACCAAGAAAAAAAACAAAAAAAAAAAACATACAGAAGTTATACACTCATCATTAAAATTGTTCTAAATTAGAACAAACTTAAAATTGTAGAACAAACTTAAAATCCATTTTCTTATAACAAACTTAAATTTCTCTATTTGGAGAACAAACTTAAAACAATTTTTTCGTAAACAAATTTAAAAAAAATCATCTGTTCCTAGAACAACTTAAAATTGCTCATACAACAAACTTAAAATCTCGTGTTCGTAGAACAACAAACTTAAAATCATATGTTCGTAGAACAAACTTAAAATCCTCTTTTCGTAGAACAACAAACTTTTAATGGAGGACGACTTTGATTGTACCAATCTTGTTAGCACCAATTGCCGTCTACTCCCCTTTTGTTGCTCCTAAGTAACTGGTTCACAAGTCATCCTCTCCCAAATTAATGGTGTTTTTATTTTTGTTATCTTTGTATTTTTTTTGTCTTTGTGTTGTCTTTTCTCCTTCTTCATGTTCTTCATGTTAAATAAAAGAAAGTGTTGTTAGTGTGTTACTTTTCTCTCTATGTTGTGATCAGAGAGGTTATGAATTAAATTAGCATGCTGGAGTTATTCTATTAAAAAAATAAAAAAAAATAATAACCTTGGAAATAATTGTCACCAAATTATTAATGCAATTTAAATAGATCATAGCAATAGAATGCAAAGAAGATTTGAACATCAATGCAGCTTTTGAAATTAACCGGCAGACTTCACTAAGAAAAATGAGAATTTTGAAATTATTTGAGATGACTCATAACAATTTTTTAGGAGATAAGAATATTATCTTTGAATATGATGAACTATATTTAAGCGTTTCATGAAATACAGAATAATATTAAGTTGTGTAAATATGAAATTGAAACTTTTGAAATCTAAATATTCTATAAAATAAAATATGTGAATTTAATTACCTAATTTTTTTTAAGGGAGGCTTGAGGTATTAGAAAGGTTTTAATATGGTTCTAGTTCAAGTCCCTTAAGATTATGGGTTATAACAGCTCAATAATTAACTTTGAGTTGTGTAGAGTGAAAATTATTTTCTTAACAAATAGTCAGGATGACTACTGAGTGGTTTAAGGAGCTAGACTTAAGTTCTACTCTTTATGAGAGGGTGTCAATTCAAATCTCATTTTCGACATCCATTTTATTATGTTCATGAGTACGAATATCACATTATGTCAAAAGGATACTTCTTTCTTGGGCCAAATGTTTATTTCATGCAATTGCTCTTTGCTCTTTACCTAAAGGATACTTCTTTCTTGGGTCAAATTCTGCTGTTTTAATGCAATTGCTTTTTGCTCTTTGCCTAAAGATACTCCTTTGTCGAGCCAAATTCTGCTGTTCTTGAGAATATCTTTACTATGCTGTTATGGGGGCAGTTGCTGGCATCTATTAGTACGAATATCACATTATGCAGTCTTGCATTTGTTGGCGTTGGAAGGCTTATTTCATGCAATTGCTTTTTGCTCTTTGCCTAAAGGATACTTCTTTCTTGGGCCAAAGGCTTATTTCATGCCATTGCTTTTTGCTATTTGCCTAAAGGATACTCCTTTCTTGAGCCAAATTATACTATTCTCGAAAATATCTTTACCCTGGTGTTATGGGGGCTGTTGCTGGCATCCAAATTATATTGCACCCTAAAGTTTATCCTTATGCCAAAAGGATAGTTTTTTCTAGGGCCAAATTCTGCTGTTCTTAAGAATATCTCTACTGGGGCTATCCTTATGCCAAAAGGATACTTTTTTCTAGGGCCAAATTCTGCTGTTCTTAAGAATATCTCTACTGGGGGCTGTTGCTGGCAACCAAATTATATTGCACCTTAAAGTTGATCCTTATGCCAAAAGATACTTCTTTCTTAGGCCAAATTCTGTTGTTCTTAAGAATATCTTTACACTACTGTTACGGGGGACTGTTGCTGGCAACCAAAGAAAGAAAGGGGCTGTGGCAACCAAAGAAAAGAGATGATAATTCCATAACCATCTTTACCGTGCTATTATGGGGGCTGTTGCTGGCAACCAAAGAAAGAAAATGGTCTGTAGATGGCAACCGAAGAAAAGGGATGGTAATTCCAGAACTGAATATTCTCCATATTGCAATTTTCCCCATATTTAGCAGGTCTCTGTTATTGGGAACCATGTTGTTATCGAATAATAGTATCTTTACCCTGCTGCTATGGGGCTGTTGCTGGCAACCAAATTATATTGCACCTAAAGTTGATCTTTATGCCAAAAGGATACTTCTTTCTTGGGCCAAATTCTGTTGTTCTCAAGAATATCTTTACCCTGTTGTTATGAGGGCTGTTGCGGGCAACCAAAGAAAGAAAGGGGGCTATAGCTAGCAACCAAAAGAAAAGGGATGATAATTCCAGAATTATCTTTACGACGCTGTTATGGGGGCTCTTGCTGGCAACCAAAGAAAGAAAAGGGTCTGTAGCTGGCAACCAAAGAAAATGGATGGTAATTCCTGAACTGAATGTTATCCAGATTGCAATCTTTCAAATCTTTAGCAAGTCTATTGTTATTGGGAACCGTGCTGTTGTCGAATAATAGTTAAGGGTGAAAAATAATAATTTTCTTGTTTCATGTTGTTTTCATCTTCAAATTGAGAACCATCCTTACCCTCTGTTACGAGGGCTGGCATCCAAAGAAAGAAAAGGGGCGGTAACTGGCAACAAAAGAAAAGGGGCGGTAACCGGCAACAAAAGAAAAGGGATGGTAATTCCAGATGTGAATATTCTCTAGATTGCAATCTTTCCCATCTTTAGCATGTCTGCTGTTATTGGGAACCCTGCTGTTATCGAATTAATAATTAAGGGTGAAAAAATAATAATTTTCTTGTTTCATGTTGTTTTCATCTTCAAATTGAGAACCATCCTTACCGTGCTGTTATGGGGGCTGGCAACCAAAGAAAGAAAAGGGTCGGTAGCTAGCAACCAAAGAAAATGGATGGTAATTCCGGAACTGAATATTCTCCAGATTACGATTTTTCCAATCTTTGGCAGGTCTGCTGTTATCGAATAATAGTTAAGGGTGAAAAAATAATAATTTTCTTTTTCATGTTTTTTTCATCTTCAAATATAGACCATGTTTACCTATTATGGGGGCTGGCAACCAAAGAAAGAAGAAGGGTTGTAGCTGGCGATCAAAGAGGGATGGTAATTCCAGAACTGAATGTTCTCCCGATTGCAATTTTTCCTATCTTTAGCCGGTCTGTTGTTATTGGGAACATGCCTGTTATCGAATAATAGTTAAGGGTGAAAAAATAATATTTTTCTTGTTTCATGTTGTTTTCATCCTCAAATTGAGAACCATTTTTACCCTGCTGTTATGAGGGTTGGCAACCAAGAAAGAAAAGGGGCGGTAGCTGGAAACAAAAGAAAAGAGATGGTAATTCCAGAACTGAATATTCTCCCGATTGCAATCTTTCTCATCTTTAGCAAGTCTGCTGTTATTTTGAATCCTGCTGTTATCGAATAATAATTAAACGTGAAAAAATAATAATTTTCTTGTTTCATGTTGTTTTCATCTTCAAATTATAACTTGTACAAGTGAACGAGTAGACTAGAGGAGAGAGATGTTAATTTCGGAATGGAATATTCTTTAGATTGCAAGCATTTCCATCTTTAACGTGTCTGTTTTATGTTATTTTCATCTTCAAATTATAGCTCTTACAAGTGAAAAACTTTGATAAAATATTTCACAATAAATAGAAATGCATAGTAACATCTAGAGCTTCCACTACACTTTCCACCCTGGCAATCAAACCCAAGTCTTAATAAAATTTATGTAAGTTTTTTTTATACAAATTATTATTATTATTATTTATTATTATTATTATTATTATTATTATTATTATTATTATTATTATTATCATTATTATTGTTATGATTATATAAATTATTATCTTTGATAATGAGCCTACCATATGTATGATCCTGAATACGTTTTGACCTTCTTTCTTCTGGAGGTGGTGGGGGCTTGTATCCGCTTGCATCCATATTGATCACAAAATCTTCCCAGCTCATTTCTGTTTGATATTGAAGAATTGAGCTTGTTTTGAATCTTTGACTCATTGCAAAGTCTGAGTTCTTTTTCTATGATGAAAGACGCTATGGATCCGTATGACAAAGTCTGCCATGGAATTATTCCATTATACTTTGTTTTAAGACCGTCTTTGATCCTTCATGAGAAGTGTTTTTGCAGTCTACTGACAAAATTCTCCTTCCAAAATTCCAACGAACTGTCTGTCCTAATGAGAACTTTGCTGAAATACATGTCTTTGTACCACCTGAAATCGCCTAAGGTTGGGCACTTTAGGTTCATGAGTATTTCGGTGGATCTCTCCTGGTATTTAAGGGGGTCACCTACGAAGAATTCTATGAGGGTATAGATGAGGGTGTTGACAGCATCTTCTACCCATTCATGTTGTACCTCGGTCCTAGTTGATGGAACTTCTTCTTCAATGATTTGAGTAGTTGGTCTAATAACATAGGGGTTTAATATCGGTTGGCAAGTTGCTTCGTCAAGATATTTTGTCCCACCAGTCTTTGAGTTGCCCGGTAAATCCAGTTACTAGGACTTGAGCTATTTAATGGTCGGATTTATGGCCCTGTAATTTATATGCGCTTGCGGCCATCATAATCTCATTGACAACATTCATTATTAGATAGTCGGATAGTCCATCGATATTCCATTCATAGATTGCTAGGCTATCATAATGGGCTTGAGTTTGTAGCGTCTTTTCTTCGAACTGAATATCTGAAAAAGACGATTGAGGATACCAGTTTTTCTAATTACTGGTATTATTTTGACTTGTTTTGGAGATCATTTCAATTCGATTGTTGAGAGGTTCTTCTATCTCATTTACAATCTCATCTTTGGATTCCTGGATTTCATCGTAATTGTTAACGACATTGACCAGGACTTAGAATCCTATCCAATTTTTCTTCTATCTTGCCCATTACAGCCTCTTCTTTTGAAACCCTTCTTGTAAACATATCGAGATTTGCTAGTCTGAGTCTTGGTATTGATTCATCGACATTTGGTACAAAGTTGCTTGTGCTTTCTTACTGAATATTAGATTTTTCGAGATTTTTCCCTCGATACTCTGAAGTTGAGTAGCAATCGTGGATAAAACCTTATTTGAGTAATTGTTTTTGATGCTGGATATGTTTGATATCCTTTAGAGTCAGATTACCCTTTTCTAGTCCTTCCGGAATATTTTTCAAGGGACTGGCTTTACCTTTTCTCCGTAGTAGTTGCCAAATTCGACTTCTTCCAAGGGAGGATGGTTTGAATATACCTCGCCTCTTCTGGTAGTCTTCCAGTTCCTTTGAGTCAAGGTACATACTTGTAAAATATTTTCTTCAAACCATTCAAAGAACGGTATATTTTCTTCCATGGTTTCCATATGAGAATACCATTGAGCTCTCAATTCATTTCGCTCAGCTTCTTTGTAGGTTTGAAAGAAGGCGTTTCTCATTGAAGAGTTGGCAGTTGACATAAAATCTGCCCTTAACAATTCCTTGTCTATTTGGAAATCAGCTCTAATGACATTAAGCTGATTTTCGTAGACAAATTGGGTATCCATATCGGCATGGGTGAGAGATCTTGAGCCATCTTCGTAGTGGATTTATGTTGTTCTTTTATCATAACTGACATCCTTTACCTTTAAAGGGTCATATATTGAGCTAGAAACTCCTGAAGGACTCGGTCTAGAACTTAAGAATTCTTTTACTTTTGGATTTGACGAAGGTTCTTCGTTGAATTTTATTTTAACACTCCCATCATCATGTTCGATGATTTGGACTGGGTTTTGAGATTTTTTTTCTTTTGGGAAGATTGACATCTTCTATTTTCGAGAGAGTACTTCTAGTTATTTGATCCGTATTTTTGGAACTGTCACGAAAGACTTTCCAATATTTGCTTCTATGAGCATAGTTGATCCTTTTGGCGAGGATTGTAATGCTCTTAGAGAAATATTTATATTCATGAGCTTGTAATAAACTCTTAATATGACAACTCAAGAATGGGTTTCAGCCTTGATGTTCAAGTTTTTTTATTTTTTTATTGTAAATCCAGTATAAGGGATGAAAATATGTGTGGGTCGTTGAGCGACAAAGTAATTTGGATAGCAATTGAAATATACTAGTCCATTCTCTAAATTAGATTGACCATTCCGAGTAAGGAATTTTAGAAGTGTTCATGTCTCTTATCTCGAAGGGAGATAAGGACGGAGATATCTAGTCTAAGTCTGAATAACGATTTTACTGCGACTTGGACAAGACCGACGTGAAGATAATTAAATTCTTCACAGTGTTGGAGTACAAGAGATTTTGAAAAAAGATTCAGGAATTCTTTATTATGATGAATTGTGATATTTTTCTCTCAAAATTTGATGCATGATCTTTTAGTAAAATTCAAGGTTGAAATTTTGAAAATAGTTTTAGGATCTACCTTGCTAATAGTCCAATTTTGGAGTTGGTCTTCCATTCTGCAATTTGATATGGTTGATTGACAGTTTTTGAGATGGTGAGATTTCCTACTCTTCTGTGCTCATTTGAATTTTCTTCTTGTTCTTCGGTAGAGCATTTGAGATGGTTTGATTTTCTAAGTTTTCTAAAAAATTCGTACATAAGATGAAGGGACGGGAGATATGTGGAGTAGAATGGGAGATAGGTGGACTAAAATAATTTTCTTCTCTTGATTTTCCAATTTCGAGAGAGAGCTATCGGCCGATCGATGCCCTCTTTACATTGATCAAGTCTTTCTATAGACTTCGGATTTGAAAGTAGATTTGAAAAACATAAACTAATAGATAAGATTAAATGTAGCAGGACAGGACCCCCACAAGATCTGCTTTTATAGAAGTAAGAAAAGACCTAAAGCAAACTAATAATTAATAATTTAAAGACTAATAATTTACAAAGACAAAGAAAAAAAAAAAAAAACTAATAATTCACATGTGAGCCTTGATTGTGTGGCTGATAAGTTGTCAATCTTCGTTTGTCTTAATAAAGATGACAGGTTATTGATAAAATCTTTTAGGGAATCTTTTGTATGACCAAGCACCCACGCTTGCCAATGGACTGCGCGCTTCTCCAGTCTTATCACCTGGAACACAAGAACTATTCGCTCAGTTATCACATCCTCCAAATTTCTCTCAAGTTCTTTTTATCCTCTCCCTGCCTTCAGTATTCACTCTTAAATGATTGAGTAACTCCTCTTCCCTTACAAATTGAATGCCATACTATTTACATGAATATCCTAACTTAAATACATATAATTTTTACTAGAAAAATTAATTTCCCTAACTAAATTACATTAATAGAAAATTTACAAAGAATAATTTACCTAACAAGAGATAACAAATGAAATTAGAAAGAAAAGAATAGAATGTCAAAGAAACGGATGTATAAAACAACAAAAAAGTGCATAAAATCAAAACCCTAATTCGGGACGTTCGAAGCACGTGCTAATAAAATCGAGTAACTGTCACGACTCGATTTTCGAGGCTTCGAAAAACCGAATCGTGACTAAAAACACGAAATCGAAAACAAACAAAAGGAAAATAAAAGAAAAGAAAACCAAAGTAAAAGGATAAAAATACTTTGAATTAAAACAAAAGAGAGAAATTTTGTTTGTTAATTATTACAAAAGAAATTGCAAATATAAAATGAAATACAAAAGACTCTAAAAGACCGAAAAGGGACTGACGCTCCGGAACGACCCCCTCTGTGACTGTACAGCTCTCAAACGCTCCTCCACCTCGACCAGCAGCCAGTGAACACCTGAGAAAAATAAAGGAGAACGGGATGAGTATAAAAATTATACTCAGTAAGCCACCTACTTGTAGGCTCTCTTCGCATCTTAATTTAACAGAACTCCCATGGTTTCCTAATTCGGTTCTAGGACATCGGGTTCTAACCTTAGTCTCTTGGGGCTTGCCCCTTGGGTTTCACCGGTTCATCGTCCTTTCATTAGTCACCTAGAGGTTCCTTATGCCAAGCTGATATGGTCGGTATCTCTCTATGAGGCGCTACCTCTACATGGCTATCTAGGACTACATGGTATCTAGCCTAGGGGTGTGCTGAATACCCCTACGCCCATATAGTCCTCCTATGGGGGGCGCGACCCAACCCGTTCCCATGCAGCTAACGGGCTGTACGACGTGGGGACACATTTCCCATGCGAAATGGCTAAGAGCAGTAAGGACTGATCAGGGACCCCTGGTCCTCCCACGGAGCTATAGATACCGTTCTCACGCTAGCAATCTATGAACCCTCCTAGGTACTTTCTTGCCGTGGTAAACCGCTAAGTTTCTAGGGGAAAATTAAGTCTGTCTAGAGCGGCATATCGCTCCTAACAGAAATTCCCTAATCTTATCATAGAAATGGGCCCTAGCAATTAACAGAGGGTGCATGCAATCTTCTTCTAACATCATAGTATGCAATTCATGCGAACTAGGCATACCGGCTCAACGGGGTGATGACCTCCATCAAGCACCCACAGCACGAAGTTCGCGCTCAATGGGGCGAATTCGTCCATCAAGCACCCGAAACCCGGCATACATAATTCTAACATAAATTAAACGCATGCATACTGTAAGGATTCGAATTTTTGTTTTATTTATTTTAGATTTTATGCTAAGATTTTTATTTTTGCTGCCAAAACGAAAAGATATTAAGCTGCATTTATTGTCGCTGGAAAAGGTATGATTTCTAGCAAGGAAATTACTACCTTAATGGAAAAGTCATAAAGACCTTTTATATTCCCATATACAACTCTCCTCCTTCCTTGGAAACAACTTTTGCTCTCCAAACGTTTAGGGTTTTCGAGGGTGTCTGAGAGTATGGAAAAATCGAGAGGGTTAGCTAGGAAAAACGTGTGAGGTGGTTCGCTGGATTTTCTTCGGTGAGTGGCCGGAGGGAGAAGCGACCGAGGCTATCGGTGTTGAATATCGTTGCGCGTCGGTCGGAATAGGCTAGGGGTGTCGTCGCATCGTCAGAATCTGGGTTGTGACGTCGTCATTGGCGGCGCAGCAACGATTAGGTTTTTCGTGAGATTTCGGGTAAGGAAGACGAAGGAAAACGGGTCGGGTTCACGTTTGGCCTCTGGACCATCCCACGGAACGAACGCGGGCCCTGTGCGTTTCGGCCCAACGCGGATGCGCGCTGCAGCCTTGGTCTCGGCTCCGCACGCGTGCTCTCGGCTCGGCTTGACGTGTACGGCGGCTCGGCTCCATCAAAACCCGCAGCTCGGCTCCGTCAAATCCCGCAGCTCAGCTTGGCGGCTTAATTGGTCGGCTCGGCAGCTCAGCTTGGTGAATCGGTATCACTATAATATATCGATTCCAAGGTTTTTGGCCCTTCCGAAGACGTTTCTGTCCTTAGTTTTACCATCCGAGGTCAGTATGGCTCCTAAACGTTGAAGACAGATTAGGTCGAGGGTTTATTTTGATAAATAGCATGAGGTTTAGCTAGGGTACCTTATGAAAGGTTCTAAATTTTTGTGTGGTTATCATAGGACATATTTAACCACTGGGATTAGCTCGTTGTGAGTGACTTCAACCAAGACCATTGAGGTAAGTGACCTTACTGTTGGAGTTAGCTTTCTACGTGTTGTATGATGGTGTGTGCCCTGTGGCCCCTGCATGCACCATATTTTATGTGATGTATGAACTTGTGTTGACTGTTGACGGTTTATGTTATGTCATGAATGAGATGTTAGTATTATATGCCATGAATATGTTGATTGATGCCATAGATACACGTAGAATTATCGAGTCATGTCATCAGATGTTTATGTAACTGGAATGTTTATGTTATATGCCATGTAATGTAAGTCATGTGAGATGTCATGTGATGTAAGAAACGTAAATGCGATGTTAGCACTGCTTATGTAATGTCATGTTAGATACGTTAAGGGACCTCATGCATATATGTATGTCACGTGCATCGGGATTCTTTCCCTTTATGTTACGAAAGAATGAAATACGATATTTATGTTCGCCATGATATCATGCGGGCCCTTTTCTGTTCTGTGGTGTCCGGCTACGTGTAACACGTTGTGCCCGACCAAGTCAGGCCCAGGGGGTACATATAAGAGCCCGCCTGGTGGGTTCATGTACACGTACATGGGCCATGTGTGAAGGAGTACCACACATCCAACCCTACCCGGAATAGAAAAGTGCCCAAGGCTATGAAAAGTTTATGAAAAGTTAGGTCCCGCTCATATGTTGCATGTGTTTGCATTCCTAACCCCAACGATGGGGTGACTTACTGAGTATTTCATAAAATACTCAAGCCACGTGCTACCTACATTTTTCAGGTAAAGGCAAGGCGCCAATGTATGGTTGACGGCGGAGCTGAGGCCACCATGGAAGTTGGAGACGGGATATTTTTAAGAGTTTACTTTTATTAGACTGTTTTAAGTTATAGGATTGAGTATCGTTTTATTTGGATTTATTTTGAATTCAGTATTGAATGGTTATTTTCGGAGTTTAGGTTTTGTTTTGGATTCATGAATTTTTATGAAAGACTATTTCAAGGTTATTTATGATGAGCTTCCGCTTAATGAGATAAGTATGCATGGGTGACGTCACTAATTAGGTTAAAGAAAATTAGGAGTGTTACACATACGTACAACGAAAGCTTAAGGCATACAAGCAACACTCAGATAATTCACCCAACACATCATAACAATCCATCTAATTAATCTCATTCATGGAGAGCTAATTTAAGGCAAAATTACTAACATGCATACATGCAATCCAAGCGAACCCTACAAGTATTTCTTCCTAAATACCGGGTGGTGACTTACCTGGTTGACACGTGCCCTTTCGCTAGCATTTCTTTGCCCGTGAGGTGTCCAAAAATACTGATTTCTCTAAATTAAGTCCCTATTCATGTAAAAATAGTATTAAAACTAGAACCGGGACAAAAATCGGGAAAACAGAAAACAACCGGGCCAAATTGACCGTTCCACGCGCGCTCACGCGCCAGCAGCACGCTGGGAGTGCGTGGCCACGCGCGCGGGAAGGCGCCAGTTGCAGGCTACACGCGCGCCTGCCACGCGCGCCTGCCTCCACGTAGTCACGGGTCGGCCGGTCTGGTCAGCTCGGCTCGCGTCGCGGTTCGGCCCGGCTTGTGGGCGACACGTGTCAACGCCTCGCTGGAGCTGCGTTGCTCCAGCCGATGGTCGACGCGTGTCCGGCGCCTGTCGCCGCTCGCTGGCCGACTTTTTTTTTTTCATTTTCTTTCTCTCCGCCCTCCGAAAACCGAAACACAACCCTCTTTTCCGATTTTCATATCTTTTGATCCGTAGATCGGATCGACATGATTCCTTCGGCAATGTTTTAGATCGTGTTACGGGCTACGTCCTCGTATTTTTTCGTAATTTTCGCTTAACTATTGGACGAGTTAAGAAGGTCGGAATTTCGCCTTCGGGTTGAGGTCTCGGCCAAACTTCTTCACAGATCATGCGTAGAGTTGTTCCTAGATGAATATATCAAGATTTCAGATCTTGATTCACAAAGAAAAACCGTAGATCTGAGAAAACGTTCAAGATCCTTACCTTGCGGGTTTTCCGACTTCTTGATGAAAAATGGGACTCCGGCCACCCACATTCTCTTTTCCCTTCCAAGAAAGTCTCTCTGCATGATCTTCACCTCCTTGCATCATGATCTTCACCGGAATAGACTCCGACGGTAGTTTTCGGTGAGTCTTCCGGCGGTTCATCCTTTCTCCTCTCTTTAGGTTCTCTCTACCCCTTTCTCTCACTATCTCTCTTTTGCAGGACTATGGATGGGGTTTCGTTTGGACCCCTTAGGTGGTTGGAGGGGCAAATTTACCTATTTGCCCCTCTCAACTTTTCCTTTTTTTTTTTTTTTCTTTTTCTATTTCTATTTCTCTTTCTTCGGTTATTACAGTAACTGTCCATCTTTTTTGAAACTTTTGTGCGGAATGATTAGGCATAATGATTAAGAATAGAATGTCGAAGAAATAGAGTATATAAGGTAGTAAAAAAGTGCTTAAAATTGAACCCTAATTGGTTAACCCCGAACTCGGAACGTTTGAAGAACGTCCTAATAAACCCGAGTAACTGGCCATCTTTTACGAAACTTTTGGAGTAATGAATTGGCATGAGGATTTAGAATAGAATGTCGAAGAAACGGAGTGTATAAAACAGTAAAAAACTGGTTAAAATCGAAACCCTAATTCGGAAACCCCGAATTTGGGACGTTTGAAGCACGTGCTAACAAAACCGAGTAACTTTCCATCTTTTGCGAAACTTTTATGGGGAATGATTAGGCGGGATGATTTAGAATAGAATGTTGAAGAAACGGAGTTTTTAACACAGTAAACAAGTGCTTAAAATGGAAAACCCTAATTCGGAAACCCCGAATTCAGGATGTCTGAAGCACGTGCTAATAAAATCGAGTAATTGTCCATCTTTTTCGAAACTTTTGTGGGGAATGATTAGGCATGATGATCTAAAATAGAATGTCGAAGAAACAGAGTGTATAAAAAAGTATAAACGTGATTAAATCGAAACCCTAATTCGAAAAATTCGAATTTGGGACGTTTGAAGCACGTCCTAATACAACTGAGTAACTTTCCAACTTTTTCGAAACTATTGCATGGAATGACTAGGCATGATGATTTAGAATAGAATGTTGAAGAAACGGAGTGTATAAAACAGTAAAAAAGTGCTTAAATCGAAACCCTAATTCGAAAACTCCGAATTCGGCATGTTTGAAGCACGTGCTAATAAAATGTCGAAGAAACGGAGTTTTTAACACAAGAAAAAAGTGCTTAAAATTGAAATTCTCATTCAGAAACGCCGAATTTGAGACGTTTGAAGCACATGCTAATAAAACCGAGTAGCTGTCCATCGTTTTCGAAACTTTTGTGGGGAATGATTAGGCATGATGATTTAGAATAGAATGTCAAAGAAACGGAGTGTATAAAACAGTTAAAAAGTTCTTAAAATCGAATCCCTAATTTGGAAACCCCGAATTCGGGACGTTTGAAGCACGTGCTAATAAAACCGAGTAACTGTCCATCTTTTTCGAATCTTTTGTGGGGAATGATTAGGCATGACGATTTAGAATAGAATGTCAAAGAAACGAGTGTATAAAATAGTAAAAAAGTGATTAAGTCGAAACCCTAATTCGTTAACCCCGAATTCGGGATGTTTGAAGCATGTGCTAATAAAACCGAGTAACTGTCAATCTTTTTCGAAACTTTGTGGGGAATGATTAGACATGGTAATATAGTATAGAATGTTGAAGAAACAGATGTATAAAATAGTAAAAAAGTGCCTAAAATAGAAACCCTAATTCAGAAACCCCGAATTTGGGACGTTTGAAACACGTGCAAATAAAACCGAGTAACTGTCCATCTTTTTCAAAACTTTTGTGGGGAATGACTCGGCATGATTATTTAGAATAGAATTTCAAAGAAACGGATGTAGAAAATAGTAAAAAAGAGCTTAAAATCGAAACCCTAATTAGGGATGTTTGATGCACATGCTAATAAAATCGAGTAACTGTCCATCTTTTTTGAAACTTTTGTGGGAATGATTAAGCATGATGATTAAGAATAGAATGTCGAACAAACGGAAGTATAAAACAGTAAAAAAATGCTTAAAATCGAAACCCTAATTCTAAAACGCTGAATTCAAGACGTTTGAAACACGTCCTAAGAAAACCGAGTAACTGTCCATCTTTTTCGAAGCTTTAGTGGGGAATGATTAGGCATGATGATTTAGAATAGAATGTGAAAGAAACAGAGTGTATAAAATAGTAAAAAATAGCCTAAAATAGAAACCCTAATTCAGAAACTCCGAAGTCGGGACATTTGAAGCACGTGCTAATAAAACCGAGTAACTGCCCATCTTTTGCGAAACTTTTGTGGGGAATTATTAGGTAGGATTATTTAGAATAGAATGTCAAAGAAATGGAGTTTTTAACATAGTAAAAAAGTGAATAAAATCAAAACCCTAATTCGGAAACCCCGAATTCGGGATATCTGAAGCACGAGCTAATAAAATTGAGTAACTGTCCATCTTTTTCGAAACTTTTGTGGGGATTGATTAGGCATGATGATTTGGAATAGAATGTCGAAGAAACAGAGGGTATAAAATAGTAAAAAAAGTGATTAAATCAAAACCCTAATTCGGACACCCCGAATTGAGGACGTTTGAAGCACGTGCTAATAAAATCGAGTAACTGTCCATCTTTTTCGAAACTTTTGTGCGGAATGATTAGGCAAGATCGTTTAGAATAGAATGTCGAAGAAACGGAGTGTATCAAACAATAAAAAAGTGCTTAAAATCGAAACCCTAATTCGAAAACCCCGAATTCGAGACGTTTGAAGCACGTATTTATAAAACTGAGTAACTGTCCATCTTTTTTGAAACTTTTGTGGGGATTGATTAGGAATGATGATTTAGAATAGAATTTCGAAGAAACGTATGTATGAAACAGTAAAAAAGTGCTTGAAATTGAAACCCTAATTTGAAAACCTCGAATTCGGGACGTTTGAAGCACGTGCTAATAAAATTGAGTAACTTTCCATATTTTTCGAAACTTTTGTGTGGAATGATTAGGCATGATCATTTAGAATAGAATGTCGAACAAAAGAAGGGTATAAAACAATAAAAAAGTGCCTAAAATTGAACCCTAATTCGGAAACCCCAAATTCGGGACGTTTGAAACATGATCTAATAAAACTGAGTAATTGTCCATCTTTTACGAAACTTTTGTGGAGAATGATGAGGCATGATGATATTGAATAGAATATCGAAGAAACGGAGTGTATAAAATAGTAAAAAAGTGCTTAAAATCGAAACCCTAATTTGAAAACCACGAATTCGGGACGTTTGAAGCACGTGGTAATAAAATTTTGTAACTGTACATCTTTTTCGAAACTTTTGAGCAGAATGATTAGGCATGATGATTTAGAATAGAGTGTCGAGGAAATAGAGTGTATAAAGCAGTAAAAAAGTGCTTAAAATCGAACCCTAATTTTGAAACACTGAATTTGGGACGTTTGAAGCACGTCCTAATAAAACCAAGTAACTGTCTATCTTTTACGAAAATTTTGTGGGGAATGATGAGGCATGATGATATTGAATAGAATATTAAAGAAACAGAGTGTATAAAATAGTAAAAAATTGCTTAAAATCGAAACCCTAATTCGAAAACCTCGAATTCGGGACGTTTGAAGCACGTGCTAATAAAATTGAGTAACTGTCCATCTTTTTCGACACTTTTGTGTGGAATGATTAGGCACGATCATTTAAAATAGAATGTCGAACAAACAAAGGGTATAAAAGAATAAAAACGTGCTTAAAATCGAACCCTAATTCGGAAACCCCGAATTCGGGACGTTTGAAGAATGTCCTAATAAAACCGAGTAACTGTCCATCTTTTACGAAACTTTTTTGGGGAATGAGGAGGCATGATGATATTGAATAGAATATCGAAGACACGGAGTGTATAAAATAGTAAAAAAGTGCTTAAAATCGAAACCCTAATTCAAAAACAACGAATTCGGGACGTTTGAAGCATGTGCTAATAAAATTGAGTAACTGTCCATCTTTTTCGAAACTTTTGTGCGGAATGATTAGGCATGATGATTTAGAATAGAGTGTCGAGGAAATGGAGTGTATAAACATTAAAAAATGTGCATAAAATCGAACCCTAATTCGAAAACCTCGAATTTGGGACGTTTAAAGCACGTCCTAATAAAACCAAGTAACTGTCCATCTTTTACGAAACTTTTGTGCAGAATGGTGAGGCTTGATGATATTGAATAGAATATCGAAGAAACGGATTTTATAAAATAGTAAAAAAGTGCTTAAAATCGAAACCCTAATTCGAAAAGCTCGAATTCAGGACGTTTGAAGCACGTTCTAATAAAACCGAGTAACTATCAATCTTTTACGAAACTTTTGTGGGGAATGATGTGGCATGATGATATTGAATAGAATATCGAAGAAACGGAGTGTATAAAATAGTAAAAAAGTGCTTAAAATCGAAACGCTAATTCAAAAATCTCAAATTCGAAACGTTTGAAGCACGTGCTAATAAAATTGAGTAACTGTTCATCTTTTTCGAAATTTTTGTGGTGAATGATTAGGCATGATCATTTAGAATAGAATGTCAAAGAAACGGAGTGTATAAAACAATAAAAAAGTGCTTAAAATCGAAACCCTAATTCGAAAACCCCGAATTCGAGACGTTTGAAGCACGTGTTTATAAAACCGAGAGACTGTCCATCTTTTTCGAAACTTTTGTGGGCATTGATTAGGAATGATGATTTAGAATAGAATGTCAAAGAAACGTATGTATGAAACAGTAAAAAAGTGCTTAAAATCGAACCTTAAGTCGAAAATCCCGAATTCGGGACGTTTGAATCATGTGTTAATAAAATTGAGTAACTGTCCATCTTTTTCGAAACTTTTGTGTGGAATGATTAGGCATGATCATTTAGAATAGAATGTCGAACAAACGAAGGGTATAAAAGAATAAAAAAGTGCTTAAAATCGAACCCTAATTCGGAAACCCCAAATTCGGGACGTTTGAAGCATGTCCTAATAAAACCGAGTAACTGTCTATCTTTTACAAAGCTTTTGTTGGGAATGATGAGGCATGATGATATTGAATAGAATATTGAAGAAACAGAGTGTATAAAATAGTAAAAATTGGCTTAAAATCAAAACCCTAATTCAAAAACCTCGAATTCGGGACGTTTGAAGCACGTGCTAATAATACCGAGTAACTATCCATCTTTGTTGATATTTTTGTGGGGAATGATTTGACATGATGATTCAGAATAGAATGTCGAAGAAACAGAGTGTATAAAACAGTTAAAAAGTTCTTAAAATCGAATCCCTAATTTGGAAACCCCGAATTCAGGACGTTTGAAGCACGTGCTAATAAAATCGAGTAACTGTCCATCTTTTTCGAATCTTTTGTGGGGAATGATTAGGCATGACGATTTAGAATAGAATGTCAAAGAAACGAGTGTATAAAATAGTAAAAAAGTGATTAAATCGAAACCCTAATTCGTTAACCCCGAATTCGGGATGTTTGAAGCACGTGCTAATAAAACCGAATAACTGTCAATCTTTTTCGAAACTTTTGTGGGGAATGATTAGACATGGTAATATAGTATAGAATGTTGAAGAAACAGATGTATAAAACAGTAAAAAAGTGCCTAAAATGGAAACCCTAATTCAAAAACCCCGAATTCGGGACGTTTGAAACACGTGCAAATAAAACCGAGTAACTGTCCATCTTTTTCAAAACTTTTGTGGGGTATGACTCGGCATGATAATTTAGAATAGAATTTCAAAGAAACGGATGTAGAAAATAGTAAAAAAGTGCTTAAAATCGAAACAGACGTTTGAAGCACATGCTAATAAAATCGAGTAACTGTCCATCTTTTTTGAAACTTTTGTGGGAATGATTAAGCATGATGATTAAGAATAGAATGTCGAACAAACGGAAGTATAAAACAGTAAAAAATTGCTTAAAATCGAAACCCTAATTCTGAAACGCTGAATTCAAGACGTTTGAAACACGTCTTAACATAACCGAGTAACTGTCCATCTTTATCAAAGCTTTAGTGGGGAATGATTAGGCATGATGATTTAGAATAGAATGTGAAAGAAACGGAGTGTATAAAATAGTAAAAAATAGCCTAAAATAGAAACCCCAATTCAGAAACTCCGAATTCGGGACATTTGAAGCACGTGCTAATAAAACCGAGTAACTGCCCATCTTTTGCAAAACTTTTGTGGGTAATGATTAGGTAGGATTATTTAGAATAGAATGTGGAAGAAATGGAGTTTTTAACATAGTAAAAAAGTGACTAAAATCGAAACCCTAATTCGGAAACCCCGAATTCGGGATATTTGAAGCACGTGCTAATAAAATTGAGTAACTGTCCATCTTTTGCGAATTTTTTTTTGGGAATGATTAGGCAGGATGCTTTAGAATAGAATGTCGAAGAAACGAAGTTCGAAGCACGTGCTAATAGAACCGAGTAACTGTCCATCTTTTTCGAAACTTTTGTGGGGAATGATTAGGCATGATGATTTATAATAGAATATCGAAGAAACGGAGTGTATAAACAAGTAAAAAAGTGATTAAATCGAAACATAATTCAAAAAACTTGAATTTTGGATGTTTGAAGCACGTGCTAATAAACCGAGTTACTGTCAATCTTTTTCAAAACATTTGTGGGGAATGACTAGGTGTGATGATTTAGAATAGAATGTTGAAGAAACAGATGTATAAAAAAGTAAAAAAGTGCTTAAAATCGAAACCCTAATTTGGAAACCCCGAATTCAGGACGTTTGAAGCATGTGCTAATAAAACCGAGTAACTGTCCATCTTTTGCGAAACTTTTGAGGGGAATGATTAGGTAGAATGATTTAGAATAGCATGTCGAAGAAACGAAGTGTATAAATCAGTAAAAAAAGTGCTTAAAATTGAAACCTTAATTCGGAAACCCGAATTCGTGACGATTGAAGCACGTGCTAATAAAACCGAGTAACTGTACATCTTTTTCAACAATTGCGTGGGGAATGATTAGGCATGATGATTTAGAATAGAATGTCGAAGAAACGGCGTTTATAAAATAGTAAAAAAGTGCTTAAAATCGAAACCCTAATTTGAAAACCACGAATTCGGGACGTTTGAAGCACGTTCTAATAAAATTTTGTAACTGTCCAACTTTTTCGAAACTTTTGAGCAGAATGATTAGGCATGATGATTTATAATAGAGTGTCGAGGAAATAGAGTGTATAAAACAGTAAAAAACTGCTTAAAATCGAAACCCTAATTCGAAAACCCCGAATTTGGGATGTTTGAAGCACGTGTTTATAAAACCGAGAGACTGTCCATCTTTTTCGAAACTTTTGTGGGGATTGATTAGGAATGATGAGTTAGAATAGAATGTCGAAGAAACGTATGTATGAAATAGTAAAAAAGTGCTTAAAATCGAACCTTAATTCGGAAATCCCGAATTCGGGAAGTTTGAAGCACGTGCTAATAAAATTGAGTAACTGTCCATCTTTTTCGAAACTTTTGTGTGGAATGATTAGGCATGATCATTTAGAATAGAATGTCAAACAAACAAAGGGTATAAAAGAATAAAAAAGTGCTTAAAATCGAACCCTAATTCGGAAACCCCAAATTGGGGACGTTTGAAGCATGTCCTATTAAAACCGAGTAACTGTTTATCTTTTACGAAACTTTTGTTGGGAATGATGAGGCATGATGATATTGAATAGAATATCGAAGAAACTGAGTGTATAAAATAGTAAAAAATGGCTTAAAATCGAAACTCTAATTCAAAAACCTCGAATTCGGGACGTTTGAAGCACGTGCTAATAATACCGAGTAACTATCCATCTTTTTTGATATTTTTGTGGGGAATGATTTGATATGATGATTCAGAATAGAATGTCGAAGAAACAGAGTGTATAAAACAGTTAAAAAGTTCTTAAAATCGAATCCCTAATTCGGAAACCCCGAATTCGGGACGTTTGAAACACGTGCAAATAAAACCAAGTAAATGTCCATCTTTTTCAAAACTTTTGTGGGTAATGATTAGGCATGATAATTTTGAATAGAATTTCAAAGAAACGGATGTTGAAAATAGTAAAAAAGTGCTTCAAATCAAACCCCTAATTAGGGACGTTCGAAACACATGCTAATAAAATTGAGTAACTGTCCATCTATTTCGAAACTTTTGTGGGGAATGATTAGGCATGATAATATAGTATAGAATGTTGAAGAAACAGATGTATAAAACAGTAAAAATGTGCCTAAAATCGAAACCTTAATTCGGAAACCCGAATTCGGGACGTTTGAAACACGTGCAAATAAAACCAAGTAAATGTCCATCTTTTTCAAAACTTTTGTGGGTAATGATTAGGCATGATAATTTTGAATAGAATATCAAAGAAACGGATGTTGAAAATAGTAAAAAAGTGCTTCAAATCGAACCCCTAATGAGGGACGTTCGAAACACATGCTAATAAAATCGAGTAACTGTCCATCTTTTTTGAAACTTTTGTGGGAATGATTAAGCATGATGATTAACAATAGAATGTCGAACAAATGGAAGTATAAAACAGTAAAAAATTGCTTAAAATCGAAACCCTAATTCTAAAACGCTGAATTCAAGACGTTTGAAACACGTCCTAACAAAACCGAGTAACTGTCCATCTTTTTCGAAGACTTAGTGGGGAATGATTAGGCATGATGATTTAGAATAGAATGTGAAAGAAACGGAGTGTATAAAATAGTAAAAACTAGCCTAACATAGAAACCCTAATTCAGAAACTTCGAATTCGGGACATCTGAAGCACGTGCTAATAAAACCGAGTTACTGCCCATCTTTTGCGAAACTGTTGTGGGGAATGATTAGGTAGGATGATCTAGAATAGAATGTCGAAGAAATGGAGTTTTTATCATAGTAAAAATTTGAATAAAATCGAAACACTAATTCGGAAACCCCGAATTGAGGACGTTTGAAGCACGTGCTAATAAAATCGAGTAACTGTCCATCTTTTTCGAAACTTTTGTGGGGAATGATTAGGCAAGATCATTTAGAATAGAATGTCGAAGAAACGGAGTGTATCAAACAGTAAAAAAGTGCTTAAAATCGAAACCCTAATTCGAAAACCCCGAATTCGAGATGTTTGAAGCACGTCCTAATAAAACCGAGTAACTGTCCATCTTTTTCGAAACTTTTGTGGGGAATGATTTGGCATGATTATAGTGAATAGAATGTCGAAGAAACAGAGTGTATAATACAGTAAAAAAGTGTTGAAAATCGAAACCCTATTTCGGAAAACTCGAATTTGGGACATTTAAAGCACGCTTAATAAAACCGAGTAACTCTCCATCTTTTACGAAACTTTTGTGGCGAATGATTAGTTATGATGATTTAGACTTGATGTCGAAGAAATAGAGTGTATAAAACGAAACCCGAATTCGGGACGTTTGAAGCACGTGCTAATAAAATTGAGTAACTGTCCATCTTTTTCGAATCTTTTGTGCGGAATGATTAGTTATGATTAGTTATGATTATTTAGAATAGAATGTCGAAGAAAGGGAGTGTACAAAAAAGTAAAATAGTGCTTAAAATTGAAACCCTAATTGGTTAACCCCGAACTCAGAACGTTTGAAGAACGTCCTAATAAACCCGAGCAACTGGCCATCTTTTACGAAACTTTTGGAGTAATGAATTGGCATGAGGATTTAGAATAGAATATCGAAGAAACGGAGTGTATAAAATAGTAAAAAAAGTTCTTCAAATCGACTCCCTAATTCGAAAACAACAAATTCGGGACGTTTGAAACACGTGCTAATAAAATTGAGTAACTGTCCATCTTTTTCGAAACTTTTGTGGGGAATGATTAGGCATGATGATTTAGAATAGAGTGTCGAGGAAATGGAGTGTATAAAAAAGTAAAAAAGTGCTTAAAATCGAAACCCTAATTTGGAAACCCCGAATTCAGGACGTTTGAAGCATGTGCTAACAAAACCGAGTAACTGTCCATCTTTTGTGAAACTTTTGAGGCGAATGATCAGGTAGGATGATTTAGAATAGCATGTCGAAGAAACGAAGTGTATACATCAGTAAAAAAAAGTGCTTAAAATTGAAACCTTAATTCGGAAACCCGAATTCGGGACGATTGAAGCACGTGCTAATAAAACCGAGTCACATCTTTTTCGACAATTGCGTGGGGAATGAGTAGGCATGATGATTTAGAATAGAATGTCGAAGAAACGGAGTGTATAAAACAGTAACAAAGTGCTTAAAATTGAAACCCTAATTCAAAAACCCCGAATTCGGGACGTTTGAAGCACGTGTTTATAAAATCGAGTAACTGTCCATCTTTTTCGAAACTGTTGTTGGGATTGATTAGGCATGATGATTTGGAATAGAATGTCGAAGAAACAGAGGGTATAAAATAGTAAAAAAAGCGATTAAATCAAAACCCTAATTCGGACACCCCGAATTGAGGACGTTTGAAGCACGTGCTAATAAAATCGAGTAACTGTCCATCTTTTTCGAAACTTTTGTGGGGAATGATTAGGCAAGATCATTTAGAATAGAATGTCGAAGAAACGGAGTGTATCAAACAGTAAAAAAGTGCTTAAAATCGAAACCCTAATTCGAAAACCCCGAATTCGAGATGTTTGAAGCACGTCCTAATAAAACCGAGTAACTGTCCATCTTTTTCGAAACTTTTGTGGGGAATGATTTGGCATGATTATAGTGAATAGAATGTCGAAGAAACAGAGTGTATAATACAGTAAAAAAGTGTTGAAAATCGAAACCCTATTTCGGAAAACTCGAATTTGGGACATTTAAAGCACGCTTAATAAAACCGAGTAACTCTCCATCTTTTACGAAACTTTTGTGGCGAATGATTAGTTATGATGATTTAGACTTGATGTCGAAGAAATAGAGTGTATAAAACGAAACCCGAATTCGGGACGTTTGAAGCACGTGCTAATAAAATTGAGTAACTGTCCAACTTTTTCGAATCTTTTGTGCGGAATGATTAGTTATGATTAGTTATGATTATTTAGAATAGAATGTCGAAGAAAGGGAGTGTACAAAAAAGTAAAATAGTGCTTAAAATTGAAACCCTAATTGGTTAACCCCGAACTCAGAACGTTTGAAGAACGTCCTAATAAACCCGAGCAACTGGCCATCTTTTACGAAACTTTTGGAGTAATGAATTGGCATGAGGATTTAGAATAGAATATCGAAGAAACGGAGTGTATAAAATAGTAAAAAAAGTTCTTCAAATCGACTCCCTAATTCGAAAACAACAAATTCGGGACGTTTGAAGCACGTGCTAATAAAATTGAGTAACTGTCCATCTTTTTCGAAACTTTTGTGGGGAATGATTAGGCATGATGATTTAGAATAGAGTGTCGAGGAAATGGAGTGTATAAAAAAGTAAAAAAGTGCTTAAAATCGAAACCCTAATTTGGAAACCCCGAATTCAGGACGTTTGAAGCATGTGCTAACAAAACCGAGTAACTGTCCATCTTTTGTGAAACTTTTGAGGCGAATGATCAGGTAGGATGATTTAGAATAGCATGTCGAAGAAACGAAGTGTATACATCAGTAAAAAAAAGTGCTTAAAATTGAAACCTTAATTCGGAAACTCGAATTCGGGACGATTGAAGCACGTGCTAATAAAACCGAGTCACATCTTTTTCGACAATTGCGTGGGGAATGAGTAGGCATGATGATTTAGAATAGAATGTCGAAGAAACGGAGTGTATAAAACAGTAACAAAGTGCTTAAAATTGAAACCCTAATTCAAAAACCCCGAATTCGGGACGTTTGAAGCACGTGTTTATAAAATCGAGTAACTGTCCATCTTTTTCGAAACTGTTGTTGGGATTGATTAGGCATGATGATTTGGAATAGAATGTCGAAGAAACAGAGGGTATAAAATAGTAAAAAAAGCGATTAAATCAAAACCCTAATTCGGACACCCCGAATTGAGGACGTTTGAAGCACGTGCTAATAAAATCGAGTAACTGTCCATCTTTTTCGAAACTTTTGTGGGGAATGATTAGGCAAGATCATTTAGAATAGAATGTCGAAGAAACGGAGTGTATCAAACAGTAAAAAAGTGCTTAAAATCGAAACCCTAATTCGAAAACCCCGAATTCGAGATGTTTGAAGCACGTCCTAATAAAACCGAGTAACTGTCCATCTTTTTCGAAACTTTTGTGGGGAATGATTTGGCATGATTATAGTGAATAGAATGTCGAAGAAACAGAGTGTATAATACAGTAAAAAAGTGTTGAAAATCGAAACCCTATTTCGGAAAACTCGAATTTGGGACATTTAAAGCACGCTTAATAAAACCGAGTAACTCTCCATCTTTTACGAAACTTTTGTGGCGAATGATTAGTTATGATGATTTAGACTTGATGTCGAAGAAATAGAGTGTATAAAACGAAACCCGAATTCGGGACGTTTGAAGCACGTGCTAATAAAATTGAGTAACTGTCCATCTTTTTCGAATCTTTTGTGCGGAATGATTAGTTATGATTAGTTATGATTATTTAGAATAGAATGTCGAAGAAAGGGAGTGTGCAAAAAAGTAAAATAGTGCTTAAAATTGAAACCCTAATTGGTTAACCCCGAACTCAGAACGTTTGAAGAACGTCCTAATAAACCCGAGCAACTGGCCATCTTTTACGAAACTTTTGGAGTAATGAATTGGCATGAGGATTTAGAATAGAATATCGAAGAAACGGAGTGTATAAAATAGTAAAAAAAGTTCTTCAAATCGACTCCCTAATTCGAAAACCACAAATTCGGGACGTTTGAAGCACGTGCTAATAAAATTGAGTAACTGTCCATCTTTTTCGAAACTTTTGTGGGGAATGATTAGGCATGATGATTTAGAATAGAGTGTCGAGGAAATGGAGTGTATAAAAAAGTAAAAAAGTGCTTAAAATCGAAACCCTAATTTGGAAACCCCGAATTCAGGACGTTTGAAGCATGTGCTAACAAAACCGAGTAACTGTCCATCTTTTGTGAAACTTTTGAGGCGAATGATCAGGTAGGATGATTTAGAATAGCATGTCGAAGAAACGAAGTGTATACATCAGTAAAAAAAAGTGCTTAAAATTGAAACCTTAATTCGGAAACCCGAATTCGGGACGATTGAAGCACGTGCTAATAAAACCGAGTCACATCTTTTTCGACAATTGCGTGGGGAATGAGTAGGCATGATGATTTAGAATAGAATGTCGAAGAAACGGAGTGTATAAAACAGTAACAAAGTGCTTAAAATTGAAACCCTAATTCAAAAACCCCGAATTCGGGACGTTTGAAGCACGTGTTTATAAAATCGAGTAACTGTCCATCTTTTTCGAAACTGTTGTTGGGATTGATTAGGCATGATGATTTGGAATAGAATGTCGAAGAAACAGAGGGTATAAAATAGTAAAAAAAGCGATTAAATCAAAACCCTAATTCGGACACCCCGAATTGAGGACGTTTGAAGCACGTGCTAATAAAATCGAGTAACTGTCCATCTTTTTCGAAACTTTTGTGGGGAATGATTAGGCAAGATCATTTAGAATAGAATGTCGAAGAAACGGAGTGTATCAAACAGTAAAAAAGTGCTTAAAATCGAAACCCTAATTCGAAAACCCCGAATTCGAGATGTTTGAAGCACGTCCTAATAAAACCGAGTAACTGTCCATCTTTTTCGAAACTTTTGTGGGGAATGATTTGGCATGATTATAGTGAATAGAATGTCGAAGAAACAGAGTGTATAATACAGTAAAAAAGTGTTGAAAATCGAAACCCTATTTCGGAAAACTCGAATTTGGGACATTTAAAGCACGCTTAATAAAACCGAGTAACTCTCCATCTTTTACGAAACTTTTGTGGCGAATGATTAGTTATGATGATTTAGACTTGATGTCGAAGAAATAGAGTGTATAAAACGAAACCCGAATTCGGGACGTTTGAAGCACGTGCTAATAAAATTGAGTAACTGTCCATCTTTTTCGAATCTTTTGTGCGGAATGATTAGTTATGATTAGTTATGATTATTTAGAATAGAATGTCGAAGAAAGGGAGTGTGCAAAAAAGTAAAATAGTGCTTAAAATTGAAACCCTAATTGGTTAACCCCGAACTCAGAACGTTTGAAGAACGTCCTAATAAACCCGAGCAACTGGCCATCTTTTACGAAACTTTTGGAGTAATGAATTGGCATGAGGATTTAGAATAGAATATCGAAGAAACGGAGTGTATAAAATAGTAAAAAAAGTTCTTCAAATCGACTCCCTAATTCGAAAACCACAAATTCGGGACGTTTGAAGCACGTGCTAATAAAATTGAGTAACTGTCCATCTTTTTCGAAACTTTTGTGGGGAATGATTAGGCATGATGATTTAGAATAGAGTGTCGAGGAAATGGAGTGTATAAAAAAGTAAAAAAGTGCTTAAAATCGAAACCCTAATTTGGAAACCCCGAATTCAGGACGTTTGAAGCATGTGCTAACAAAACCGAGTAACTGTCCATCTTTTGTGAAACTTTTGAGGCGAATGATCAGGTAGGATGATTTAGAATAGCATGTCGAAGAAACGAAGTGTATACATCAGTAAAAAAAAGTGCTTAAAATTGAAACCTTAATTCGGAAACCCGAATTCGGGACGATTGAAGCACGTGCTAATAAAACCGAGTCACATCTTTTTCGACAATTGCGTGGGGAATGAGTAGGCATGATGATTTAGAATAGAATGTCGAAGAAACGGAGTGTATAAAACAGTAACAAAGTGCTTAAAATTGAAACCCTAATTCAAAAACCCCGAATTCGGGACGTTTGAAGCACGTGTTTATAAAATCGAGTAACTGTCCATCTTTTTCGAAACTGTTGTTGGGATTGATTAGGCATGATGATTTGGAATAGAATGTCGAAGAAACAGAGGGTATAAAATAGTAAAAAAAGCGATTAAATCAAAACCCTAATTCGGACACCCCGAATTGAGGACGTTTGAAGCACGTGCTAATAAAATCGAGTAACTGTCCATCTTTTTCGAAACTTTTGTGGGGAATGATTAGGCAAGATCATTTAGAATAGAATGTCGAAGAAACGGAGTGTATCAAACAGTAAAAAAGTGCTTAAAATCGAAACCCTAATTCGAAAACCCCGAATTCGAGATGTTTGAAGCACGTCCTAATAAAACCGAGTAACTGTCCATCTTTTTCGAAACTTTTGTGGGGAATGATTTGGCATGATTATAGTGAATAGAATGTCGAAGAAACAGAGTGTATAATACAGTAAAAAAGTGTTGAAAATCGAAACCCTATTTCGGAAAACTCGAATTTGGGACATTTAAAGCACGCTTAATAAAACCGAGTAACTCTCCATCTTTTACGAAACTTTTGTGGCGAATGATTAGTTATGATGATTTAGACTTGATGTCGAAGAAATAGAGTGTATAAAACGAAACCCGAATTCGGGACGTTTGAAGCACGTGCTAATAAAATTGAGTAACTGTCCATCTTTTTCGAATCTTTTGTGCGGAATGATTAGTTATGATTAGTTATGATTATTTAGAATAGAATGTCGAAGAAAGGGAGTGTGCAAAAAAGTAAAATAGTGCTTAAAATTGAAACCCTAATTGGTTAACCCCGAACTCAGAACGTTTGAAGAACGTCCTAATAAACCCGAGCAACTGGCCATCTTTTACGAAACTTTTGGAGTAATGAATTGGCATGAGGATTTAGAATAGAATATCGAAGAAACGGAGTGTATAAAATAGTAAAAAAAGTTCTTCAAATCGACTCCCTAATTCGAAAACCACAAATTCGGGACGTTTGAAGCACGTGCTAATAAAATTGAGTAACTGTCCATCTTTTTCGAAACTTTTGTGGGGAATGATTAGGCATGATGATTTAGAATAGAGTGTCGAGGAAATGGAGTGTATAAAAAAGTAAAAAAGTGCTTAAAATCGAAACCCTAATTTGGAAACCCCGAATTCAGGACGTTTGAAGCATGTGCTAACAAAACCGAGTAACTGTCCATCTTTTGTGAAACTTTTGAGGCGAATGATCAGGTAGGATGATTTAGAATAGCATGTCGAAGAAACGAAGTGTATACATCAGTAAAAAAAAGTGCTTAAAATTGAAACCTTAATTCGGAAACCCGAATTCGGGACGATTGAAGCACGTGCTAATAAAACCGAGTCACATCTTTTTCGACAATTGCGTGGGGAATGAGTAGGCATGATGATTTAGAATAGAATGTCGAGGAAACGGAGTGTATAAAACAGTAACAAAGTGCTTAAAATTGAAACCCTAATTCGAAAACCCCGAATTCGGGACGTTTGAAGCACGTGTTTATAAAATCGAGTAACTGTCCATCTTTTTCGAAACTGTTGTTGGGATTGATAGGCATGATGATTTGGAATAGAATGTCGAAGAAACAGAGGGTATAAAATAGTAAAAAAAGCGATTAAATCAAAACCCTAATTCGGACACCCCGAATTGAGGACGTTTGAAGCACGTGCTAATAAAATCGAGTAACTGTCCATCTTTTTCGAAACTTTTGTGGGGAATGATTAGGCAAGATCATTTAGAATAGAATGTCGAAGAAACGGAGTGTATCAAACAGTAAAAAAGTGCTTAAAATCGAAACCCTAATTCGAAAACCCCGAATTCGAGATGTTTGAAGCACGTCCTAATAAAACCGAGTAACTGTCCATCTTTTTCGAAACTTTTGTGGGGAATGATTTGGCATGATTATAGTGAATAGAATGTCGAAGAAACAGAGTGTATAATACAGTAAAAAAGTGTTGAAAATCGAAACCCTATTTCGGAAAACTCGAATTTGGGACATTTAAAGCACGCTTAATAAAACCGAGTAACTCTCCATCTTTTACGAAACTTTTGTGGCGAATGATTAGTTATGATGATTTAGACTTGATGTCGAAGAAATAGAGTGTATAAAACGAAACCCGAATTCGGGACGTTTGAAGCACGTGCTAATAAAATTGAGTAACTGTCCATCTTTTTCGAATCTTTTGTGCGGAATGATTAGTTATGATTAGTTATGATTATTTAGAATAGAATGTCGAAGAAAGGGAGTGTGCAAAAAAGTAAAATAGTGCTTAAAATTGAAACCCTAATTGGTTAACCCCGAACTCAGAACGTTTGAAGAACGTCCTAATAAACCCGAGCAACTGGCCATCTTTTACGAAACTTTTGGAGTAATGAATTGGCATGAGGATTTAGAATAGAATATCGAAGAAACGGAGTGTATAAAATAGTAAAAAAAGTTCTTCAAATCGACTCCCTAATTCGAAAACCACAAATTCGGGACGTTTGAAGCACGTGCTAATAAAATTGAGTAACTGTCCATCTTTTTCGAAACTTTTGTGGGGAATGATTAGGCATGATGATTTAGAATAGAGTGTCGAGGAAATGGAGTGTATAAAAAAGTAAAAAAGTGCTTAAAATCGAAACCCTAATTTGGAAACCCCGAATTCAGGACGTTTGAAGCATGTGCTAACAAAACCGAGTAACTGTCCATCTTTTGTGAAACTTTTGAGGCGAATGATCAGGTAGGATGATTTAGAATAGCATGTCGAAGAAACGAAGTGTATACATCAGTAAAAAAAAGTGCTTAAAATTGAAACCTTAATTCGGAAACCCGAATTCGGGACGATTGAAGCACGTGCTAATAAAACCGAGTCACATCTTTTTCGACAATTGCGTGGGGAATGAGTAGGCATGATGATTTAGAATAGAATGTCGAAGAAACGGAGTGTATAAAACAGTAACAAAGTGCTTAAAATTGAAACCCTAATTCAAAAACCCCGAATTCGGGACGTTTGAAGCACGTGTTTATAAAATCGAGTAACTGTCCATCTTTTTCGAAACTGTTGTTGGGATTGATTAGGCATGATGATTTGGAATAGAATGTCGAAGAAACAGAGGGTATAAAATAGTAAAAAAAGCGATTAAATCAAAACCCTAATTCGGACACCCCGAATTGAGGACGTTTGAAGCACGTGCTAATAAAATCGAGTAACTGTCCATCTTTTTCGAAACTTTTGTGGGGAATGATTAGGCAAGATCATTTAGAATAGAATGTCGAAGAAACGGAGTGTATCAAACAGTAAAAAAGTGCTTAAAATCGAAACCCTAATTCGAAAACCCCGAATTCGAGATGTTTGAAGCACGTCCTAATAAAACCGAGTAACTGTCCATCTTTTTTGAAACTTTTGTGGGGAATGATTTGGCATGATTATAGTGAATAGAATGTCGAAGAAACAGAGTGTATAATACAGTAAAAAAGTGTTGAAAATCGAAACCCTATTTCGGAAAACTCGAATTTGGGACATTTAAAGCACGCTTAATAAAACCGAGTAACTCTCCATCTTTTACGAAACTTTTGTGGCGAATGATTAGTTATGATGATTTAGACTTGATGTCGAAGAAATAGAGTGTATAAAACGAAACCCGAATTCGGGACGTTTGAAGCACGTGCTAATAAAATTGAGTAACTGTCCATCTTTTTCGAATCTTTTGTGCGGAATGATTAGTTATGATTAGTTATGATTATTTAGAATAGAATGTCGAAGAAAGGGAGTGTGCAAAAAAGTAAAATAGTGCTTAAAATTGAAACCCTAATTGGTTAACCCCGAACTCAGAACGTTTGAAGAACGTCCTAATAAACCCGAGCAACTGGCCATCTTTTACGAAACTTTTGGAGTAATGAATTGGCATGAGGATTTAGAATAGAATATCGAAGAAACGGAGTGTATAAAATAGTAAAAAAAGTTCTTCAAATCGACTCCCTAATTCGAAAACCACAAATTCGGGACGTTTGAAGCACGTGCTAATAAAATTGAGTAACTGTCCATCTTTTTCGAAACTTTTGTGGGGAATGATTAGGCATGATGATTTAGAATAGAGTGTCGAGGAAATGGAGTGTATAAAAAAGTAAAAAAGTGCTTAAAATCGAAACCCTAATTTGGAAACCCCGAATTCAGGACGTTTGAAGCATGTGCTAACAAAACCGAGTAACTGTCCATCTTTTGTGAAACTTTTGAGGCGAATGATCAGGTAGGATGATTTAGAATAGCATGTCGAAGAAACGAAGTGTATACATCAGTAAAAAAAAGTGCTTAAAATTGAAACCTTAATTCGGAAACCCGAATTCGGGACGATTGAAGCACGTGCTAATAAAACCGAGTCACATCTTTTTCGACAATTGCGTGGGGAATGAGTAGGCATGATGATTTAGAATAGAATGTCGAAGAAACGGAGTGTATAAAACAGTAACAAAGTGCTTAAAATTGAAACCCTAATTCAAAAACCCAGAATTCGGGACGTTTGAAGCACGTGTTTATAAAATCGAGTAACTGTCCATCTTTTTCGAAACTGTTGTTGGGATTGATTAGGCATGATGATTTGGAATAGAATGTCGAAGAAACAGAGGGTATAAAATAGTAAAAAAAAGCGATTAAATCAAAACCCTAATTCGGACACCCCGAATTGAGGACGTTTGAAGCACGTGCTAATAAAATCGAGTAACTGTCCATCTTTTTCGAAACTTTTGTGGGGAATGATTAGGCAAGATCATTTAGAATAGAATGTCGAAGAAACGGAGTGTATCAAACAGTAAAAAAGTGCTTAAAATCGAAACCCTAATTCGAAAACCCCGAATTCGAGATGTTTGAAGCACGTCCTAATAAAACCGAGTAACTGTCCATCTTTTTCGAAACTTTTGTGGGGAATGATTTGGCATGATTATAGTGAATAGAATGTCGAAGAAACAGAGTGTATAATACAGTAAAAAAGTGTTGAAAATCGAAACCCTATTTCGGAAAACTCGAATTTGGGACATTTAAAGCACGCTTAATAAAACCGAGTAACTCTCCATCTTTTACGAAACTTTTGTGGCGAATGATTAGTTATGATGATTTAGACTTGATGTCGAAGAAATAGAGTGTATAAAACGAAACCCGAATTCGGGACGTTTGAAGCACGTGCTAATAAAATTGAGTAACTGTCCATCTTTTTCGAATCTTTTGTGCGGAATGATTAGTTATGATTAGTTATGATTATTTAGAATAGAATGTCGAAGAAAGGGAGTGTGCAAAAAAGTAAAATAGTGCTTAAAATTGAAACCCTAATTGGTTAACCCCGAACTCAGAACGTTTGAAGAACGTCCTAATAAACCCGAGCAACTGGCCATCTTTTACGAAACTTTTGGAGTAATGAATTGGCATGAGGATTTAGAATAGAATATCGAAGAAACGGAGTGTATAAAACAGTAAAAAAAGTTCTTCAAATCGACTCCCTAATTCGAAAACCACAAATTCGGGACGTTTGAAGCACGTGCTAATAAAATTGAGTAACTGTCCATCTTTTTCGAAACTTTTGTGGGGAATGATTAGGCATGATGATTTAGAATAGAGTGTCGAGGAAATGGAGTGTATAAAAAAGTAAAAAAGTGCTTAAAATCGAAACCCTAATTTGGAAACCCCGAATTCAGGACGTTTGAAGCATGTGCTAACAAAACCGAGTAACTGTCCATCTTTTGTGAAACTTTTGAGGCGAATGATCAGGTAGGATGATTTAGAATAGCATGTCGAAGAAACGAAGTGTATACATCAGTAAAAAAAAGTGCTTAAAATTGAAACCTTAATTCGGAAACCCGAATTCGGGACGATTGAAGCACGTGCTAATAAAACCGAGTCACATCTTTTTCGACAATTGCGTGGGGAATGAGTAGGCATGATGATTTAGAATAGAATGTCGAAGAAACGGAGTGTATAAAACAGTAACAAAGTGCTTAAAATTGAAACCCTAATTCAAAAACCCCGAATTCGGGACGTTTGAAGCACGTGTTTATAAAATCGAGTAACTGTCCATCTTTTTCGAAACTGTTGTTGGGATTGATTAGGCATGATGATTTGGAATAGAATGTCGAAGAAACAGAGGGTATAAAATAGTAAAAAAAGCGATTAAATCAAAACCCTAATTCGGACACCCCGAATTGAGGACGTTTGAAGCACGTGCTAATAAAATCGAGTAACTGTCCATCTTTTTCGAAACTTTTGTGGGGAATGATTAGGCAAGATCATTTAGAATAGAATGTCGAAGAAACGGAGTGTATCAAACAGTAAAAAAGTGCTTAAAATCGAAACCCTAATTCGAAAACCCCGAATTCGAGATGTTTGAAGCACGTCCTAATAAAACCGAGTAACTGTCCATCTTTTTCGAAACTTTTGTGGGGAATGATTTGGCATGATTATAGTGAATAGAATGTCGAAGAAACAGAGTGTATAATACAGTAAAAAAGTGTTGAAAATCGAAACCCTATTTCGGAAAACTCGAATTTGGGACATTTAAAGCACGCTTAATAAAACCGAGTAACTCTCCATCTTTTACGAAACTTTTGTGGCGAATGATTAGTTATGATGATTTAGACTTGATGTCGAAGAAATAGAGTGTATAAAACGAAACCCGAATTCGGGACGTTTGAAGCACGTGCTAATAAAATTGAGTAACTGTCCATCTTTTTCGAATCTTTTGTGCGGAATGATTAGTTATGATTAGTTATGATTATTTAGAATAGAATGTCGAAGAAAGGGAGTGTGCAAAAAAGTAAAATAGTGCTTAAAATTGAAACCCTAATTGGTTAACCCCGAACTCAGAACGTTTGAAGAACGTCCTAATAAACCCGAGCAACTGGCCATCTTTTACGAAACTTTTGGAGTAATGAATTGGCATGAGGATTTAGAATAGAATATCGAAGAAACGGAGTGTATAAAACAGTAAAAAAAGTTCTTCAAATCGACTCCCTAATTCGAAAACCACAAATTCGGGACGTTTGAAGCACGTGCTAATAAAATTGAGTAACTGTCCATCTTTTTCGAAACTTTTGTGGGGAATGATTAGGCATGATGATTTAGAATAGAGTGTCGAGGAAATGGAGTGTATAAAAAAGTAAAAAAGTGCTTAAAATCGAAACCCTAATTTGGAAACCCCGAATTCAGGACGTTTGAAGCATGTGCTAACAAAACCGAGTAACTGTCCATCTTTTGTGAAACTTTTGAGGCGAATGATCAGGTAGGATGATTTAGAATAGCATGTCGAAGAAACGAAGTGTATACATCAGTAAAAAAAAGTGCTTAAAATTGAAACCTTAATTCGGAAACCCGAATTCGGGACGATTGAAGCACGTGCTAATAAAACCGAGTCACATCTTTTTCGACAATTGCGTGGGGAATGAGTAGGCATGATGATTTAGAATAGAATGTCGAAGAAACGGAGTGTATAAAACAGTAACAAAGTGCTTAAAATTGAAACCCTAATTCAAAAACCCCGAATTCGGGACGTTTGAAGCACGTGTTTATAAAATCGAGTAACTGTCCATCTTTTTCGAAACTGTTGTTGGGATTGATTAGGCATGATGATTTGGAATAGAATGTCGAAGAAACAGAGGGTATAAAATAGTAAAAAAAGCGATTAAATCAAAACCCTAATTCGGACACCCCGAATTGAGGACGTTTGAAGCACGTGCTAATAAAATCGAGTAACTGTCCATCTTTTTCGAAACTTTTGTGGGGAATGATTAGGCAAGATCATTTAGAATAGAATGTCGAAGAAACGGAGTGTATCAAACAGTAAAAAAGTGCTTAAAATCGAAACCCTAATTCGAAAACCCCGAATTCGAGATGTTTGAAGCACGTCCTAATAAAACCGAGTAACTGTCCATCTTTTTCGAAACTTTTGTGGGGAATGATTTGGCATGATTATAGTGAATAGAATGTCGAAGAAACAGAGTGTATAATACAGTAAAAAAGTGTTGAAAATCGAAACCCTATTTCGGAAAACTCGAATTTGGGACATTTAAAGCACGCTTAATAAAACCGAGTAACTCTCCATCTTTTACGAAACTTTTGTGGCGAATGATTAGTTATGATGATTTAGACTTGATGTCGAAGAAATAGAGTGTATAAAACGAAACCCGAATTCGGGACGTTTGAAGCACGTGCTAATAAAATTGAGTAACTGTCCATCTTTTTCGAATCTTTTGTGCGGAATGATTAGTTATGATTAGTTATGATTATTTAGAATAGAATGTCGAAGAAAGGGAGTGTGCAAAAAAGTAAAATAGTGCTTAAAATTGAAACCCTAATTGGTTAACCCCGAACTCAGAACGTTTGAAGAACGTCCTAATAAACCCGAGCAACTGGCCATCTTTTACGAAACTTTTGGAGTAATGAATTGGCATGAGGATTTAGAATAGAATATTGAAGAAACGGAGTGTATAAAATAGTAAAAAAAGTTCTTCAAATCGACTCCCTAATTCGAAAACCACAAATTCGGGACGTTTGAAGCACGTGCTAATAAAATTGAGTAACTGTCCATCTTTTTCGAAACTTTTGTGGGGAATGATTAGGCATGATGATTTAGAATAGAGTGTCGAGGAAATGGAGTGTATAAAAAAGTAAAAAAGTGCTTAAAATCGAAACCCTAATTTGGAAACCCCGAATTCATGACGTTTGAAGCATGTGCTAACAAAACCGAGTAACTGTCCATCTTTTGTGAAACTTTTGAGGCGAATGATCAGGTAGGATGATTTAGAATAGCATGTCGAAGAAATGAAGTGTATACATCAGTAAAAAAAAGTGCTTAAAATTGAAACCTTAATTCGGAAACCCGAATTCGGGACGATTGAAGCACGTGCTAATAAAACCGAGTCACATCTTTTTCGACAATTGCGTGGGGAATGAGTAGGCATGATGATTTAGAATAGAATGTCGAAGAAACGGAGTGTATAAAACAGTAACAAAGTGCTTAAAATTGAAACCCTAATTCGAAAACCCCGAATTCGGGACGTTTGAAGCACGTGTTTATAAAATCGAGTAACTGTCCATCTTTTTCGAAACTTTTGTTGGGATTGATTAGGCATGATGATTTGGAATAGAATGTCGAAGAAACAGAGGGTATAAAATAGTAAAAAAAGCGATTAAATCAAAACCCTAATTCCGACACCCCGAATTGAGGACGTTTGAAGCACGTGCTAATAAAATCGAGTAACTGTCCATCTTTTTCGAAACTTTTGTGGGGAATGATTAGGCAAGATCATTTAGAATAGACTGTCGAAGAAACGGAGTGTATCAAACAGTAAAAAAGTGCTTAAAATCGAAACCCTAATTCGAAAACCCCGAATTCGAGATGTTTGAAGCACGTCCTAATAAAACCGAGTAACTGTCCATCTTTTTCGAAACTTTTGTGGGGAATGATTTGGCATGATTATAGTGAATAGAATGTCGAAGAAACAGAGTGTATAATACAGTAAAAAAGTGTTGAAAATCGAAACCCTATTTCGGAAAACTCGAATTTGGGACATTTAAAGCACGCTTAATAAAACCGAGTAACTCTCCATCTTTTACGAAACTTTTGTGGCGAATGATTAGTTATGATGATTTAGACTTGATGTCGAAGAAATAGAGTGTATAAAACGAAACCCGAATTCGGGACGTTTGAAGCACGTGCTAATAAAATTGAGTAACTGTCCATCTTTTTCGAATCTTTTGTGCGGAATGATTAGTTATGATTAGTTATGATTATTTAGAATAGAATGTCGAAGAAAGGGAGTGTGCAAAAAAGTAAAATAGTGCTTAAAATTGAAACCCTAATTGGTTAACCCCGAACTCAGAACGTTTGAAGAACGTCCTAATAAACCCGAGCAACTGGCCATCTTTTACGAAACTTTTGGAGTAATGAATTGGCAT
This sequence comes from Cucurbita pepo subsp. pepo, assembly GCF_057944985.1. Taxonomy (NCBI): domain Eukaryota; kingdom Viridiplantae; phylum Streptophyta; class Magnoliopsida; order Cucurbitales; family Cucurbitaceae; genus Cucurbita; species Cucurbita pepo. The sequence goes on along the minus strand of NW_028257911.1, from coordinate 102,715 downwards.
GAGGATTTAGAATAGAATATCGAAGAAACGGAGTGTATAAAATAGTAAAAAAAGTTCTTCAAATCGACTCCCTAATTCGAAAACCACAAATTCGGGACGTTTGAAGCACGTGCTAATAAAATTGAGTAACTGTCCATCTTTTTCGAAACTTTTGTGGGGAATGATTAGGCATGATGATTTAGAATAGAGTGTCGAGGAAATGGAGTGTATAAAAAAGTAAAAAAGTGCTTAAAATCGAAACCCTAATTTGGAAACCCCGAATTCAGGACGTTTGAAGCATGTGCTAACAAAACCGAGTAACTGTCCATCTTTTGTGAAACTTTTGAGGCGAATGATCAGGTAGGATGATTTAGAATAGCATGTCGAAGAAACGAAGTGTATACATCAGTAAAAAAAAGTGCTTAAAATTGAAACCTTAATTCGGAAACCCGAATTCGGGACGATTGAAGCACGTGCTAATAAAACCGAGTCACATCTTTTTCGACAATTGCGTGGGGAATGAGTAGGCATGATGATTTAGAATAGAATGTCGAAGAAACGGAGTGTATAAAACAGTAACAAAGTGCTTAAAATTGAAACCCTAATTCAAAAACCCAGAATTCGGGACGTTTGAAGCACGTGTTTATAAAATCGAGTAACTGTCCATCTTTTTCGAAACTGTTGTTGGGATTGATTAGGCATGATGATTTGGAATAGAATGTCGAAGAAACAGAGGGTATAAAATAGTAAAAAAAAGCGATTAAATCAAAACCCTAATTCGGACACCCCGAATTGAGGACGTTTGAAGCACGTGCTAATAAAATCGAGTAACTGTCCATCTTTTTCGAAACTTTTGTGGGGAATGATTAGGCAAGATCATTTAGAATAGAATGTCGAAGAAACGGAGTGTATCAAACAGTAAAAAAGTGCTTAAAATCGAAACCCTAATTCGAAAACCCCGAATTCGAGATGTTTGAAGCACGTCCTAATAAAACCGAGTAACTGTCCATCTTTTTCGAAACTTTTGTGGGGAATGATTTGGCATGATTATAGTGAATAGAATGTCGAAGAAACAGAGTGTATAATACAGTAAAAAAGTGTTGAAAATCGAAACCCTATTTCGGAAAACTCGAATTTGGGACATTTAAAGCACGCTTAATAAAACCGAGTAACTCTCCATCTTTTACGAAACTTTTGTGGCGAATGATTAGTTATGATGATTTAGACTTGATGTCGAAGAAATAGAGTGTATAAAACGAAACCCGAATTCGGGACGTTTGAAGCACGTGCTAATAAAATTGAGTAACTGTCCATCTTTTTCGAAACTTTTGTGGGGAATGATTAGGCATGATGATTTAGAATAGAGTGTCGAGGAAATGGAGTGTATAAAAAAGTAAAAAAGTGCTTAAAATCGAAACCCTAATTTGGAAACCCCGAATTCAGGACGTTTGAAGCATGTGCTAACAAAACCGAGTAACTGTCCATCTTTTGTGAAACTTTTGAGGCGAATGATCAGGTAGGATGATTTAGAATAGCATGTCGAAGAAACGAAGTGTATACATCAGTAAAAAAAAGTGCTTAAAATTGAAACCTTAATTTGGAAACCCGAATTCGGGACGATTGAAGCACGTGCTAATAAAACCGAGTCACATCTTTTTCGACAATTGCGTGGGGAATGAGTAGGCATGATGATTTAGAATAGAATGTCGAAGAAACGGAGTGTATAAAACAGTAACAAAGTGCTTAAAATTGAAACCCTAATTCAAAAACCCCGAATTCGGGACGTTTGAAGCACGTGTTTATAAAATCGAGTAACTGTCCATCTTTTTCGAAACTGTTGTTGGGATTGATTAGGCATGATGATTTGGAATAGAATGTCGAAGAAACAGAGGGTATAAAATAGTAAAAAAAGCGATTAAATCAAAACCCTAATTCGGACACCCCGAATTGAAGACGTTTGAAGCACGTGCTAATAAAATCGAGTAACTGTCCATCTTTTTCGAAACTTTTGTGGGGAATGATTAGGCAAGATCATTTAGAATAGAATGTCGAAGAAACGGAGTGTATCAAACAGTAAAAAAGTGCTTAAAATCGAAACCCTAATTCGAAAACCCCGAATTCGAGATGTTTGAAGCACGTCCTAATAAAACCGAGTAACTGTCCATCTTTTTCGAAACTTTTGTGGGGAATGATTTGGCATGATTATAGTGAATAGAATGTCGAAGAAACAGAGTGTATAATACAGTAAAAAAGTGTTGAAAATCGAAACCCTATTTCGGAAAACTCGAATTTGGGACATTTAAAGCACGCTTAATAAAACCGAGTAACTCTCCATCTTTTACGAAACTTTTGTGGCGAATGATTAGTTATGATGATTTAGACTTGATGTCGAAGAAATAGAGTGTATAAAATGAAACCCGAATTCGGGACGTTTGAAGCACGTGCTAATAAAATTGAGTAACTGTCCATCTTTTTCGAATCTTTTGTGGGGAATGATTAGTTATGATTAGTTATAATTATTTAGAATAGAATGTCGAAGAAAGGGAGTGTACAAAAAAGTAAAATAGTGCTTAAAATTGAAACCCTAATTGGTTAACCCCGAACTCAGAACGTTTGAAGAACGTCCTAATAAACCCGAGCAACTGGCCATCTTTTACGGAACTTTTGGAGTAATGAATTGGCATGAGGATTTAGAATAGAATATCGAAGAAACGGAGTGTATAAAATAGTAAAAAAAGTTCTTCAAATCGACTCCCTAATTCGAAAACCACAAATTCGGGACGTTTGAAGCACGTGCTAATAAAATTGAGTAACTGTCCATCTTTTTCGAAACTTTTGTGGGGAATGATTAGGCATGATGATTTAGAATAGAGTGTCGAGGAAATGGAGTGTATAAAAAAGTAAAAAAGTGCTTAAAATCGAAACCCTAATTTGGAAACCCCGAATTCAGGACGTTTGAAGCATGTGCTAACAAAACCGAGTAACTGTCCATCTTTTGTGAAACTTTTGAGGCGAATGATCAGGTAGGATGATTTAGAATAGCATGTCGAAGAAACGAAGTGTATACATCAGTAAAAAAAAGTGCTTAAAATTGAAACCTTAATTCGGAAACCCGAATTCGGGACGATTGAAGCACGTGCTAATAAAACCGAGTAACTGTACGTCTTTTTCGACAATTGCGTGGGGAATGATTAGGCATGATGATTTAGAATAGAATGTCGAGGAAACGGAGTGTATAAAACAGTAACAAAGTGCTTAAAATTGAAACCCTAATTCGAAAACCCCGAATTCGGGACGTTTGAAGCACGTGTTTATAAAATCGAGTAACTGTCCATCTTTTTCGAAACTTTTGTTGGGATTGATTAGGCATGATGATTTGGAATAGAATGTCGAAGAAACAGAGGGTATAAAATAGTAAAAAAAGCGATTAAATCAAAACCCTAATTCGGACACCCCGAATTGAGGACGTTTGAAGCACGTGCTAATAAAATCGAGTAACTGTCCATCTTTTTCGAAACTTTTGTGGGGAATGATTAGGCAAGATCATTTAGAATAGAATGTCGAAGAAACGGAGTGTATCAAACAGTAAAAAAGTGCTTAAAATCGAAACCCTAATTCGAAAACCCCGAATTCGAGATGTTTGAAGCACGTCCTAATAAAACCGAGTAACTGTCCATCTTTTTCGAAACTTTTGTGGGGAATGATTTGGCATGATTATAGTGAATAGAATGTCGAAGAAACAGTGTATAATACAGTAAAAAAGTGTTGAAAATCGAAACCCTATTTCGGAAAACTCGAATTTGGGACATTTAAAGCACGCTTAATAAAACCGAGTAACTCTCCATCTTTTACGAAACTTTTGTGGCGAATGATTAGTTATGATGATTTAGACTTGATGTCGAAGAAATAGAGTGTATAAAACGAAACCCGAATTCGGGACGTTTGAAGCACGTGCTAATAAAATTGAGTAACTGTCCATCTTTTTCGAATCTTTTGTGGGGAATGATTAGTTATGATTAGTTATGATTATTTAGAATAGAATGTCGAAGAAAGGGAGTGTGCAAAAAAGTAAAATAGTGCTTAAAATTGAAACCCTAATTGGTCAACCCCGAACTCAGAACGTTTGAAGAACGTCCTAATAAACCCGAGCAACTGGCCATCTTTTACGAAACTTTTGGAGTAATGAATTGGCATGAGGATTTAGAATAGAATATCGAAGAAACGGAGTGTATAAAATAGTAAAAAAAGTTCTTCAAATCGACTCCCTAATTCGAAAACCACAAATTCGGGACGTTTGAAGCACGTGCTAATAAAATGCAGTAACTGTCCATCTTTCTCGAAACTTTTGTGGGGAATGATTAGGCATGATGATTTAGAATAGAGTGTCGAGGAAATGGAGTGTATAAAAAAGTAAAAAAGTGCTTAAAATCGAAACCCTAATTTGGAAACCCCGAATTCAGGACGTTTGAAGCATGTGCTAACAAAACCGAGTAACTGTCCATCTTTTGTGAAACTTTTGAGGCGAATGATCAGGTAGGATGATTTAGAATAGCATGTCGAAGAAACGAAGTGTATAAATCAGTAAAAAAAAGTGCTTAAAATTGAAACCTTAATTCGGAAACCCGAATTCGGGACGATTGAAGCACGTGCTAATAAAACCGAGTAACTGTACGTCTTTTTCGACAATTGCGTGGGGAATGATTAGGCATGATGATTTAGAATAGAATGTCGAGGAAACGGAGTGTATAAAACAGTAACAAAGTGCTTAAAATTGAAACCCTAATTCGAAAACCCCGAATTCGGGACGTTTGAAGCACGTGTTTATAAAATCGAGTAACTGTCCATCTTTTTCGAAACTTTTGTTGGGATTGATTAGGCATGATGATTTGGAATAGAATGTCGAAGAAACAGAGGGTATAAAATAGTAAAAAAAGCGATTAAATCAAAACCCTAATTCGGACACCCCGAATTGAGGACGTTTGAAGCACGTGCTAATAAAATCGAGTAACTGTCCATCTTTTTCGAAACTTTTGTGGGGAATGATTAGGCAAGATCATTTAGAATAGACTGTCGAAGAAACGGAGTGTATCAAACAGTAAAAAAGTGCTTAAAATTGAAACCCTAATTCGAAAACCCCGAATTCGAGATGTTTGAAGCACGTCCTAATAAAACCGAGTAACTGTCCATCTTTTTCGAAACTTTTGTGGGGAATGATTTGGCATGATTATAGTGAATAGAATGTCGAAGAAACAGAGTGTATAATACAGTAAAAAAGTGTTGAAAATCGAAACCCTATTTCGGAAAACTCGAATTTGGGACATTTAAAGCACGCTTAATAAAACCGAGTAACTCTCCATCTTTTACGAAACTTTTGTGGCGAATGATTAGTTATGATGATTTAGACTTGATGTCGAAGAAATAGAGTGTATAAAATGAAACCCGAATTCGGGACGTTTGAAGCACGTGCTAATAAAATTGAGTAACTGTCCATCTTTTTCGAATCTTTTGTGGGGAATGATTAGTTATGATTAGTTATGATTATTTAGAATAGAATGTCGAAGAAAGGGAGTGTACAAAAAAGTAAAATAGTGCTTAAAATTGAAACCCTAATTGGTTAACCCCGAACTCAGAACGTTTGAAGAACGTCCTAATAAACCCGAGCAACTGGCCATCTTTTACGGAACTTTTGGAGTAATGAATTGGCATGAGGATTTAGAATAGAATATCGAAGAAACGGAGTGTATAAAATAGTAAAAAAAGTTCTTCAAATCGACTCCCTAATTCGAAAACCACAAATTCGGGACGTTTGAAGCACGTGCTAATAAAATTGAGTAACTGTCCATCTTTTTCGAAACTTTTGTGGGGAATGATTAGGCATGATGATTTAGAATAGAGTGTCGAGGAAATGGAGTGTATAAAAAAGTAAAAAAGTGCTTAAAATCGAAACCCTAATTTGGAAACCCCGAATTCAGGACGTTTGAAGCATGTGCTAACAAAACCGAGTAACTGTCCATCTTTTGTGAAACTTTTGAGGCGAATGATCAGGTAGGATGATTTAGAATAGCATGTCGAAGAAACGAAGTGTATAAATCAGTAAAAAAAAGTGCTTAAAATTGAAACCTTAATTCGGAAACCCGAATTCGGGACGATTGAAGCACGTGCTAATAAAACCGAGTAACTGTACGTCTTTTTCGACAATTGCGTGGGGAATGATTAGGCATGATGATTTAGAATAGAATGTCGAGGAAACGGAGTGTATAAAATAGTAACAAAGTGCTTAAAATTGAAACCCTAATTCGAAAACCCCGAATTCGGGACGTTTGAAGCACGTGTTTATAAAATCGAGTAACTGTCCATCTTTTTCGAAACTTTTGTTGGGATTGATTAGGCATGATGATTTGGAATAGAATGTCGAAGAAACAGAGGGTATAAAATAGTAAAAAAAGCGATTAAATCAAAACCCTAATTCGGACACCCCGAATTGAGGACGTTTGAAGCACGTGCTAATAAAATCGAGTAACTGTCCATCTTTTTCGAAACTTTTGTGGGGAATGATTAGGCAAGATCATTTAGAATAGAATGTCGAAGAAACGGAGTGTATCAAACAGTAAAAAAGTGCTTAAAATCGAAACCCTAATTCGAAAACCCCGAATTCGAGATGTTTGAAGCACGTCCTAATAAAACCGAGTAACTGTCCATCTTTTTCGAAACTTTTGTGGGGAATGATTTGGCATGATTATAGTGAATAGAATGTCGAAGAAACAGAGTGTATAATTCAGTAAAAAAGTGTTGAAAATCGAAACCCTATTTCGGAAAACTCGAATTTGGGACATTTAAAGCACGCTTAATAAAACCGAGTAACTCTCCATCTTTTACGAAACTTTTGTGGCGAATGATTAGTTATGATGATTTAGACTTGATGTCGAAGAAATAGAGTGTATAAAACGAAACCCGAATTCGGGACGTTTGAAGCACGTGCTAATAAAATTGAGTAACTGTCCATCTTTTTCGAATCTTTTGTGCGGAATGATTAGTTATGATTAGTTATGATTATTTAGAATAGAATGTCGAAGAAAGGGAGTGTGCAAAAAAGTAAAACAGTGCTTAAAATTGAAACCCTAATTGGTTAACCCCGAACTCAGAACGTTTGAAGAACGTCCTAATAAACCCGAGCAACTGGCCATCTTTTACGAAACTTTTGGAGTAATGAATTGGCATGAGGATTTAGAATAGAATATCGAAGAAATGGAGTGTATAAAATAGTAAAAAAAGTTCTTCAAATCGACTCCCTAATTCGAAAACCACAAATTCGGGACGTTTGAAGCACGTGCTAATAAAATTGAGTAACTGTCCATCTTTTTCGAAACTTTTGTGGGGAATGATTAGGCATGATGATTTAGAATAGAGTATCGAGGAAATGGAGTGTATAAAAAGGTAAAAAAGTGCTTAAAATCGAAACCCTAATTTGGAAACCCCGAATTCAGGACGTTTGAAGCATGTGCTAACAAAACCGAGTAACTGTCCATCTTTTGTGAAACTTTTGAGGCGAATGATCATGTAGGATGATTTAGAATAGCATGTCGAAGAAACGAAGTGTATACATCAGTAAAAAAAAGTGCTTAAAATTGAAACCTTAATTCGGAAACCCGAATTCGGGACGATTGAAGCACGTGCGAATAAAACCGATTCACATCTTTTTCGACAAAGGCGTGGGGAATGAGTAGGCATGATGATTTAGAATAGAATGTCGAAGAAACGGAGTGTATAAAACAGTAACAAAGTGCTTAAAATTGAAACCCTAATTCGAAAACCCCGAATTCGGGACGTTTGAAGCACGTGTTTATAAAATCGAGTAACTGTCCATCTTTTTCGAAACTTTTGTTGGGATTGATTAGGCATGATGATTTGGAATAGAATGTCGAAGAAACAGAGGGTATAAAATAGTAAAAAAAGCGATTAAATCAAAACCCTAATTCGGACACCCCGAATTGAGGACGTTTGAAGCACGTGCTAATAAAATTGAGTAACTGTCCATCTTTTTCGAAACTTTTGTGGGGAATGATTAGGCAAGATCATTTAGAATAGAATGTCGAAGAAACGGAGTGTATCAAACAGTAAAAAAGTGCTTAAAATCGAAACCCTAATTCGAAAACCCCGAATTCGAGATGTTTGAAGCACGTCCTAATAAAACCGAGTAACTGTCCATCTTTTTCGAAACTTTTGTGGGGAATGATTTGGCATGATTATAGTGAATAGAATGTCGAAGAAACAGAGTGTATAATACAGTAAAAAAGTGTTGAAAATCGAAACCCTATTTCGGAAAACTCGAATTTGGGACATTTAAAGCACGCTTAATAAAACCGAGTAACTCTCCATCTTTTACGAAACTTTTGTGGCGAATGATTAGTTATGATGATTTAGACTTGATGTCGAAGAAATAGAGTGTATAAAACGAAACCCGAATTCGGGACGTTTGAAGCACGTGCTAATAAAATTGAGTAACTGTCCATCTTTTTCGAATCTTTTGTGGGGAATGATTAGTTATGATTAGTTATGATTATTTAGAATAGAATGTCGAAGAAAGGGAGTGTACAAAAAAGTAAAATAGTGCTTAAAATTGAAACCCTAATTGGTTAACCCCGAACTCAGAACGTTTGAAGAACGTCCTAATAAACTCGAGCAACTGGCCATCTTTTACGAAACTTTTGGAGTAATGAATTGGCATGAGGATTTAGAATAGAATATCGAAGAAACGGAGTGTATAAAATAGTAAAAAAAGTTCTTCAAATCGACTCCCTAATTCGAAAACCACAAATTCGGGACGTTTGAAGCACGTGCTAATAAAATTGAGTAACTGTCCATCTTTTTCGAAACTTTTGTGGGGAATGATTAGGCATGATGATTTAGAATAGAGTGTCGAGGAAATGGAGTGTATAAAAAAGTAAAAAAGTGCTTAAAATCGAAACCCTAATTTGGAAACCCCGAATTCAGGACGTTTGAAGCATGTGCTAACAAAACCGAGTAACTGTCCATCTTTTGTGAAACTTTTGAGGCGAATGATCAGGTAGGATGATTTAGAATAGCATGTCGAAGAAACGAAGTGTATACATCAGTAAAAAAAAGTGCTTAAAATTGAAACCTTAATTCGGAAACCCGAATTCGGGACGATTGAAGCACGTGCTAATAAAACCGAGTCACATCTTTTTCGACAAAGGCGTGGGGAATGAGTAGGCATGATGATTTAGAATAGAATGTCGAAGAAACGGAGTGTATAAAACAGTAACAAAGTGCTTAAAATTGAAACCCTAATTCGAAAACCCCGAATTCGGGACGTTTGAAGCACGTGTTTATAAAATCGAGTAACTGTCCATCTTTTTCGAAACTTTTGTTGGGATTGATTAGGCATGATGATTTGGAATAGAATGTCGAAGAAACAGAGGGTATAAAATAGTAAAAAAAGCGATTAAATCAAAACCCTAATTCGGACACCCCGAATTGAGGACGTTTGAAGCACGTGCTAATAAAATCGAGTAACTGTCCATCTTTTTCGAAACTTTTGTGGGGAATGATTAGGCAAGATCATTTAGAATAGACTGTCGAAGAAACGGAGTGTATCAAACAGTAAAAAAGTGCTTAAAATCGAAACCCTAATTCGAAAACCCCGAATTCGAGATGTTTGAAGCACGTCCTAATAAAACCGAGTAACTGTCCATCTTTTTCGAAACTTTTGTGGGGAATGATTTGGCATGATTATAGTGAATAGAATGTCGAAGAAACAGAGTGTATAATACAGTAAAAAAGTGTTGAAAATCGAAACCCTATTTCGGAAAACTCGAATTTGGGACATTTAAAGCACGCTTAATAAAACCGAGTAACTCTCCATCTTTTACGAAACTTTTGTGGCGAATGATTAGTTATGATGATTTAGACTTGATGTCGAAGAAATAGAGTGTATAAAACGAAACCCGAATTCGGGACGTTTGAAGCACGTGCTAATAAAATTGAGTAACTGTCCATCTTTTTCGAATCTTTTGTGCGGAATATTAGTTATGATTAGTTATGATTATTTAGAATAGAATGTCGAAGAAAGGGAGTGTGCAAAAAAGTAAAATAGTGCTTAAAATTGAAACCCTAATTGGTTAACCCCGAACTCAGAACGTTTGAAGAACGTCCTAATAAACCCGAGCAACTGGCCATCTTTTACGAAACTTTTGGAGTAATGAATTGGCATGAGGATTTAGAATAGAATATCGAAGAAACGGAGTGTATAAAATAGTAAAAAAAGTTCTTCAAATCGACTCCCTAATTCGAAAACCACAAATTCGGGACGTTTGAAGCACGTGCTAATAAAATTGAGTAACTGTCCATCTTTTTCGAAACTTTTGTGGGGAATGATTAGGCATGATGATTTAGAATAGAGTGTCGAGGAAATGGAGTGTATAAAAAAGTAAAAAAGTGCTTAAAATCGAAACCCTAATTTGGAAACCCCGAATTCAGGACGTTTGAAGCATGTGCTAACAAAACCGAGTAACTGTCCATCTTTTGTGAAACTTTTGAGGCGAATGATCAGGTAGGATGATTTAGAATAGCATGTCGAAGAAACGAAGTGTATAAATCAGTAAAAAAAAGTGCTTAAAATTGAAACCTTAATTCGGAAACCCGAATTCGGGACGATTGAAGCACGTGCTAATAAAACCGAGTAACTGTACGTCTTTTTCGACAATTGCGTGGGGAATGATTAGGCATGATGATTTAGAATAGAATGTCGAAGAAACGGAGTGTATAAAACAGTAACACAGTGCTTAAAATTGAAACCCTAATTCGAAAACCCCGAATTCGGGACGTTTGAAGCACGTGTTTATAAAATCGAGTAACTGTCCATCTTTTTCGAAACTTTTGTTGGGATTGATTAGGCATGATGATTTGGAATAGAATGTCGAAGAAACAGAGGGTATAAAATAGTAAAAAAAGCGATTAAATCAAAACCCTAATTCGGACACCCCGAATTGAGGACGTTTGAAGCACGTGCTAATAAAATCGAGTAACTATCCATCTTTTTCGAAACTTTTGTGGGGAATGATTAGGCAAGATCATTTAGAATAGACTGTCGAAGAAACGGAGTGTATCAAACAGTAAAAAAGTGCTTAAAATTGAAACCCTAATTCGAAAACCCCGAATTCGAGATGTTTGAAGCACGTCCTAATAAAACCGAGTAACTGTCCATCTTTTTCGAAACTTTTGTGGGGAATGATTTGGCATGATTATAGTGAATAGAATGTCGAAGAAACAGAGTGTATAATACAGTAAAAAAGTGTTGAAAATCGAAACCCTATTTCGGAAAACTCGAATTTGGGACATTTAAAGCACGCTTAATAAAACCGAGTAACTCTCCATCTTTTACGAAACTTTTGTGGTGAATGATTAGTTATGATGATTTAGACTTGATGTCGAAGAAATAGAGTGTATAAAACGAAACCCGAATTCGGGACGTTTGAAGCACGTTCTTATAAAATTGAGTAACTGTCCATCTTTTTCGAATCTTTTGTGGGGAATGATTAGTTATGATTAGTTATGATTATCTAGAATAGAATGTCGAAGAAAGGGAGTGTACAAAAAAGTAAAATAGTGCTTAAAATTGAAACCCTAATTGGTTAACCCCGAACTCAGAACGTTTGAAGAACGTCCTAATAAACCCGAGCAACTGGCCATCTTTTACGAAACTTTTGGAGTAATGAATTGGCATGAGGATTTAGAATAGAATATCGAAGAAACGGAGTGTATAAAATAGTAAAAAAAGTTCTTCAAATCGACTCCCTAATTCGAAAACCACAAATTCGGGACGTTTGAAGCACGTGCTAATAAAATTGAGTAATTGTCCATCTTTTTCGAAACTTTTGTGGGGAATGATTAGGCATGATGATTTAGAATAGAGTGTCGAGGAAATGGAGTGTATAAAAAAGTAAAAAAGTGCTTAAAATCGAAACCCTAATTTGGAAACCCCGAATTCAGGACGTTTGAAGCATGTGCTAACAAAACCGAGTAACTGTCCATCTTTTGTGAAACTTTTTAGGCGAATGATCAGGTAGGATGATTTAGAATAGCATGTCGAAGAAACGAAGTGTATAAATCAGTAAAAAAAAGTGCTTAAAATTGAAACCTTAATTCGGAAACCCGAATTCGGGACGATTGAAGCACGTGCTAATAAAACCGAGTAACTGTACGTCTTTTTCGACAATTGCGTGGGGAATGATTAGGCATGATGATTTAGAATAGAATGTCGAGGAAACGGAGTGTATAAAACAGTAACAAAGTGCTTAAAATTGAAACCCTAATTCGAAAACCCCGAATTCGGGACGTTTGAAGCACGTGTTTATAAAATCGAGTAACTGTCCATCTTTTTCGAAACTTTTGTTGGGATTGATTAGGCATGATGATTTGGAATAGAATGTCGAAGAAACAGAGGGTATAAAATAGTAAAAAAAGCGATTAAATCAAAACCCTAATTCGGACACCCCGAATTGAGGACGTTTGAAGCACGTGCTAATAAAATTGAGTAACTGTCCATCTTTTTCGAAACTTTTGTGGGGAATGATTAGGCAAGATCATTTAGAATAGAATGTCGAAGAAACGGAGTGTATCAAACAGTAAAAAAGTGCTTAAAATCGAAACCCTAATTCGAAAACCTCGAATTCGAGATGTTTAAAGCACGTCCTAATAAAACCGAGTAACTGTCCATCTTTTTCGAAACTTTTGTGGGGAATGATTTGGCATGATTATAGTGAATAGAATGTCGAAGAAACAGAGTGTATAATACAGTAAAAAAGTGCTGAAAATCGAAACCCTATTTCGGAAAACTCGAATTTGGGACATTTAAAGCACGCTTAATAAAACCGAGTAACTCTCCATCTTTTACGAAACTTTTGTGGCGAATGATTAGTTATGATGATTTAGACTTGATGTCGAAGAAATAGAGTGTATAAAACGAAACACGAATTCGGGACGTTTGAAGCACGTGCTAGTAAAATTGAGTAACTGTCCATCTTTTTCGAATCTTTTGTGGGGAATGATTAGTTATGATTAGTCATGTTTATTTAGAATAGAATGTCGAAGAAACGGAGTGTACAAAAAAGTAAAATAGTGCTTAAAATTGAAACCCTAATTGGTTAACCCCGAACTCAGAACGTTTGAAGAACGTCCTAATAAACCCGAGCAACTGGCCATCTTTTACGAAACTTTTGGAGTAATGAATTGGCATGAGGATTTAGAATAGAATATCGAAGAAACGGAGTGTATAAAATAGTAAAAAAAGTTCTTCAAATCGACTCCCTAATTCGAAAACCACAAATTCGGAACGTTTGAAGCACGTGCTAATAAAATTGAGTAACTGTCCATCTTTTTCGAAACTTTTGTGGGGAATGATTAGGCATGATGATTTAGAATAGAGTGTCGAGGAAATGGAGTGTATAAAAAAGTAAAAAAGTGCTTAAAATCGAAACCCTAATTTGGAAACCCCGAATTCAGGACGTTTGAAGCATGTGCTAACAAAACCGAGTAACTGTCCATCTTTTGTGAAACTTTTGAGGCGAATGATCAGGTAGGATGATTTAGAATAGCATGTCGAAGAAACGAAGTGTATAAATCAGTAAAAAAAAGTGCTTAAAATTGAAACCTTAATTCGGAAACCCGAATTCGGGACGATTGAAGCACGTGCTAATAAAACCGAGTAACTGTACGTCTTTTTCGACAATTGCGTGGGGAATGATTAGGCATGATGATTAAGAATAGAATGTCGAGGAAACGGAGTGTATAAAACAGTAACAAAGTGCTTAAAATTGAAACCTTAATTCGAAAACCCCGAATTCGGGACGTTTGAAGCACGTGTTTATAAAATCGAGTAACTGTCCATCTTTTTCGAAACTTTTGTTGGGATTGATTAGGCATGATGATTTGGAATAGAATGTCGAAGAAACAGAGGGTATAAAATAGTAAAAAAAGCGATTAAATCAAAACCCTAATTCGGACACCCCGAATTGAGGACGTTTGAAGCACGTGCTAATAAAATCGAGTAACTGTCCATCTTTTTCGAAACTTTTGTGGGGAATGATTAGGCAAGATCATTTAGAATAGAATGTCGAAGAAACGGAGTGTATCAAACAGTAAAAAAGTGCTTAAAATCGAAACCCTAATTCGAAAACCCCGAATTCGAGATGTTTGAAGCACGTCCTAATAAAACCGAGTAACTGTCCATCTTTTTCGAAACTTTTGTGGGGAATGATTTGGCATGATTATAGTGAATAGAATGTCGAAGAAACAGAGTGTATAATACAGTAAAAAAGTGTTGAAAATCGAAACCCTATTTCGGAAAACTCGAATTTCGGACATTTAAAGCACGCTTAATAAAACCGAGTAACTCTCCATCTTTTACGAAACTTTTGTGGCGAATGATTAGTTATGATGATTTAGACTTGATGTCGAAGAAATAGAGTGTATAAAACGAAACCCGAATTCGGGACGTTTGAAGCACGTGCTAATAAAATTGAGTAACTGTCCATCTTTTTCGAATCTTTTGTGCGGAATGATTAGTTATGATTAGTTATGATTATTTAGAATAGAATGTCGAAGAAAGGGAGTGTGCAAAAAAGTAAAATAGTGCTTAAAATTGAAACCCTAATTGGTTAACCCCGAACTCAGAACGTTTGAAGAACGTCCTAATAAACCCGAGCAACTGGCCATCTTTTACGAAACTTTTGGAGTAATGAATTGGCATGAGGATTTAGAATAGAATATCGAAGAAACGGAGTGTATAAAATAGTAAAAAAAGTTCTTCAAATCGACTCCCTAATTCGAAAACCACAAATTCGGAACGTTTGAAGCACGTGCTAATAAAATTGAGTAACTGTCCATCTTTTTCGAAACTTTTGTGGGGAATGATTAGGCATGATGATTTAGAATAGAGTGTCGAGGAAATGGAGTGTATAAAAAAGTAAAAAAGTGCTTAAAATCGAAACCCTAATTTGGAAACCCCGAATTCAGGACGTTTGAAGCATGTGCTAACAAAACCGAGTAACTGTCCATCTTTTGTGAAACTTTTGAGGCGAATGATCAGGTAGGATGATTTAGAATAGCATGTCGAAGAAACGAAGTGTATAAATCAGTAAAAAAAAGTGCTTAAAATTGAAACCTTAATTCGGAAACCCGAATTCGGGACGATTGAAGCACGTGCTAATAAAACCGAGTCACATCTTTTTCGACAAAGGCGTGGGGAATGAGTAGGCATGATGATTTAGAATAGAATGTCGAAGAAACGGAGTGTATAAAACAGTAACAAAGTGCTTAAAATTGAAACCCTAATTCGAAAACCCCGAATTCGGGACGTTTGAAGCACGTGTTTATAAAATCGAGTAACTGTCCATCTTTTTCGAAACTTTTGTTGGGATTGATTAGGCATGATGATTTGGAATAGAATGTCGAAGAAACAGAGGGTATAAAATAGTAAAAAAAGCGATTAAATCAAAACCCTAATTCGGACACCCCGAATTGAGGACGTTTGAAGCACGTGCTAATAAAATCGAGTAACTGTCCATCTTTTTCGAAACTTTTGTGGGGAATGATTAGGCAAGATCATTTAGAATAGACTGTCGAAGAAACGGAGTGTATCAAACAGTAAAAAAGTGCTTAAAATCGAAACCCTAATTCGAAAACCCCGAATTCGAGATGTTTGAAGCACGTCCTAATAAAACCGAGTAACTGTCCATCTTTTTCGAAACTTTTGTGGGGAATGATTTGGCATGATTATAGTGAATAGAATGTCGAAGAAACAGAGTGTATAATACAGTAAAAAAGTGTTGAAAATCGAAACCCTATTTCGGAAAACTCGAATTTGGGACATTTAAAGCACGCTTAATAAAACCGAGTAACTCTCCATCTTTTACGAAACTTTTGTGGCGAATGATTAGTTATGATGATTTAGACTTGATGTCGAAGAAATAGAGTGTATAAAACGAAACCCGAATTCGGGACGTTTGAAGCACGTGCTAATAAAATTGAGTAACTGTCCATCTTTTTCGAATCTTTTGTGGGGAATGATTAGTTATGATTAGTTATGATTATTTAGAATAGAATGTCGAAGAAAGGGAGTGTACAAAAAAGTAAAATAGTGCTTAAAATTGAAACCCTAATTGGTTAACCCCGAACTCAGAACGTTTGAAGAACGTCCTAATAAACTCGAGCAACTGGCCATCTTTTACGAAACTTTTGGAGTAATGAATTGGCATGAGGATTTAGAATAGAATATCGAAGAAACGGAGTGTATAAAATAGTAAAAAAAGTTCTTCAAATCGACTCCCTAATTCGAAAACCACAAATTCGGGACGTTTGAAGCACGTGCTAATAAAATTGAGTAACTGTCCATCTTTTTCGAAACTTTTGTGGGGAATGATTAGGCATGATGATTTAGAATAGAGTGTCGAGGAAATGGAGTGTATAAAAAAGTAAAAAAGTGCTTAAAATCGAAACCCTAATTTGGAAACCCCGAATTCAGGACGTTTGAAGCATGTGCTAACAAAACCGAGTAACTGTCCATCTTTTGTGAAACTTTTGAGGCGAATGATCAGGTAGGATGATTTAGAATAGCATGTCGAAGAAACGAAGTGTATACATCAGTAAAAAAAAGTGCTTAAAATTGAAACCTTAATTCGGAAACCCGAATTCGGGACGATTGAAGCACGTGCTAATAAAACCGAGTCACATCTTTTTCGACAAAGGCGTGGGGAATGAGTAGGCATGATGATTTAGAATAGAATGTCGAAGAAACGGAGTGTATAAAACAGTAACAAAGTGCTTAAAATTGAAACCCTAATTCGAAAACCCCGAATTCGGGACGTTTGAAGCACGTGTTTATAAAATCGAGTAACTGTCCATCTTTTTCGAAACTTTTGTTGGGATTGATTAGGCATGATGATTTGGAATAGAATGTCGAAGAAACAGAGGGTATAAAATAGTAAAAAAAGCGATTAAATCAAAACCCTAATTCGGACACCCCGAATTGAGGACGTTTGAAGCACGTGCTAATAAAATCGAGTAACTGTCCATCTTTTTCGAAACTTTTGTGGGGAATGATTAGGCAAGATCATTTAGAATAGACTGTCGAAGAAACGGAGTGTATCAAACAGTAAAAAAGTGCTTAAAATCGAAACCCTAATTCGAAAACCCCGAATTCGAGATGTTTGAAGCACGTCCTAATAAAACCGAGTAACTGTCCATCTTTTTCGAAACTTTTGTGGGGAATGATTTGGCATGATTATAGTGAATAGAATGTCGAAGAAACAGAGTGTATAATACAGTAAAAAAGTGTTGAAAATCGAAACCCTATTTCGGAAAACTCGAATTTGGGACATTTAAAGCACGCTTAATAAAACCGAGTAACTCTCCATCTTTTACGAAACTTTTGTGGCGAATGATTAGTTATGATGATTTAGACTTGATGTCGAAGAAATAGAGTGTATAAAACGAAACCCGAATTCGGGACGTTTGAAGCACGTGCTAATAAAATTGAGTAACTGTCCATCTTTTTCGAATCTTTTGTGGGGAATGATTAGTTATGATTAGTTATGATTATTTAGAATAGAATGTCGAAGAAAGGGAGTGTACAAAAAAGTAAAATAGTGCTTAAAATTGAAACCCTAATTGGTTAACCCCGAACTCAGAACGTTTGAAGAACGTCCTAATAAACTCGAGCAACTGGCCATCTTTTACGAAACTTTTGGAGTAATGAATTGGCATGAGGATTTAGAATAGAATATCGAAGAAACGGAGTGTATAAAATAGTAAAAAAAGTTCTTCAAATCGACTCCCTAATTCGAAAACCACAAATTCGGGACGTTTGAAGCACGTGCTAATAAAATTGAGTAACTGTCCATCTTTTTCGAAACTTTTGTGGGGAATGATTAGGCATGATGATTTAGAATAGAGTGTCGAGGAAATGGAGTGTATAAAAAAGTAAAAAAGTGCTTAAAATCGAAACCCTAATTTGGAAACCCCGAATTCAGGACGTTTGAAGCATGTGCTAACAAAACCGAGTAACTGTCCATCTTTTGTGAAACTTTTGAGGCGAATGATCAGGTAGGATGATTTAGAATAGCATGTCGAAGAAACGAAGTGTATACATCAGTAAAAAAAAGTGCTTAAAATTGAAACCTTAATTCGGAAACCCGAATTCGGGACGATTGAAGCACGTGCTAATAAAACCGAGTCACATCTTTTTCGACAAAGGCGTGGGGAATGAGTAGGCATGATGATTTAGAATAGAATGTCGAAGAAACGGAGTGTATAAAACAGTAACAAAGTGCTTAAAATTGAAACCCTAATTCGAAAACCCCGAATTCGGGACGTTTGAAGCACGTGTTTATAAAATCGAGTAACTGTCCATCTTTTTCGAAACTTTTGTTGGGATTGATTAGGCATGATGATTTGGAATAGAATGTCGAAGAAACAGAGGTTATAAAATAGTAAAAAAAGCGATTAAATCAAAACCCTAATTCGGACACCCCGAATTGAGGACGTTTGAAGCACGTGCTAATAAAATTGAGTAACTGTCCATCTTTTTCGAAACTTTTGTGGGGAATGATTAGGCATGATGATTTAGAATAGAGTGTCGAGGAAATGGAGTGTATAAAAAAGTAAAAAAGTGCTTAAAATCGAAACCCTAATTTGGAAACCCCGAATTCAGGACGTTTGAAGCATGTGCTAACAAAACCGAGTAACTGTCCATCTTTTGTGAAACTTTTGAGGCGAATGATCAGGTAGGATGATTTAGAATAGCATGTCGAAGAAACGAAGTGTATACATCAGTAAAAAAAAGTGCTTAAAATTGAAACCTTAATTCGGAAACCCGAATTCGGGACGATTGAAGCACGTGCTAATAAAACCGAGTCACATCTTTTTCGACAAAGGCGTGGGGAATGAGTAGGCATGATGATTTAGAATAGAATGTCGAAGAAACGGAGTGTATAAAACAGTAACAAAGTGCTTAAAATTGAAACCCTAATTCGAAAACCCCGAATTCGGGACGTTTGAAGCACGTGTTTATAAAATCGAGTAACTGTCCATCTTTTTCGAAACTTTTGTTGGGATTGATTAGGCATGATGATTTGGAATAGAATGTCGAAGAAACAGAGGGTATAAAATAGTAAAAAAAGCGATTAAATCAAAACCCTAATTCGGACACCCCGAATTGAGGACGTTTGAAGCACGTGCTAATAAAATCGAGTAACTGTCCATCTTTTTCGAAACTTTTGTGGGGAATGATTAGGCAAGATCATTTAGAATAGACTGTCGAAGAAACGGAGTGTATCAAACAGTAAAAAAGTGCTTAAAATCGAAACCCTAATTCGAAAACCCCGAATTCGAGATGTTTGAAGCACGTCCTAATAAAACCGAGTAACTGTCCATCTTTTTCGAAACTTTTGTGGGGAATGATTTGGCATGATTATAGTGAATAGAATGTCGAAGAAACAGAGTGTATAATACAGTAAAAAAGTGTTGAAAATCGAAACCCTATTTCGGAAAACTCGAATTTGGGACATTTAAAGCACGCTTAATAAAACCGAGTAACTCTCCATCTTTTACGAAACTTTTGTGGCGAATGATTAGTTATGATGATTTAGACTTGATGTCGAAGAAATAGAGTGTATAAAACGAAACCCGAATTCGGGACGTTTGAAGCACGTGCTAATAAAATTGAGTAACTGTCCATCTTTTTCGAATCTTTTGTGGGGAATGATTAGTTATGATTAGTTATGATTATTTAGAATAGAATGTCGAAGAAAGGGAGTGTACAAAAAAGTAAAATAGTGCTTAAAATTGAAACCCTAATTGGTTAACCCCGAACTCAGAACGTTTGAAGAACGTCCTAATAAACTCGAGCAACTGGCCATCTTTTACGAAACTTTTGGAGTAATGAATTGGCATGAGGATTTAGAATAGAATATCGAAGAAACGGAGTGTATAAAATAGTAAAAAAAGTTCTTCAAATCGACTCCCTAATTCGAAAACCACAAATTCGGGACGTTTGAAGCACGTGCTAATAAAATTGAGTAACTGTCCATCTTTTTCGAAACTTTTGTGGGGAATGATTAGGCATGATGATTTAGAATAGAGTGTCGAGGAAATGGAGTGTATAAAAAAGTAAAAAAGTGCTTAAAATCGAAACCCTAATTTGGAAACCCCGAATTCAGGACGTTTGAAGCATGTGCTAACAAAACCGAGTAACTGTCCATCTTTTGTGAAACTTTTGAGGCGAATGATCAGGTAGGATGATTTAGAATAGCATGTCGAAGAAACGAAGTGTATACATCAGTAAAAAAAAGTGCTTAAAATTGAAACCTTAATTCGGAAACCCGAATTCGGGACGATTGAAGCACGTGCTAATAAAACCGAGTCACATCTTTTTCGACAAAGGCGTGGGGAATGAGTAGGCATGATGATTTAGAATAGAATGTCGAAGAAACGGAGTGTATAAAACAGTAACAAAGTGCTTAAAATTGAAACCCTAATTCGAAAACCCCGAATTCGGGACGTTTGAAGCACGTGTTTATAAAATCGAGTAACTGTCCATCTTTTTCGAAACTTTTGTTGGGATTGATTAGGCATGATGATTTGGAATAGAATGTCGAAGAAACAGAGGGTATAAAATAGTAAAAAAAGCGATTAAATCAAAACCCTAATTCGGACACCCCGAATTGAGGACGTTTGAAGCACGTGCTAATAAAATCGAGTAACTGTCCATCTTTTTCGAAACTTTTGTGGGGAATGATTAGGCAAGATCATTTAGAATAGACTGTCGAAGAAACGGAGTGTATCAAACAGTAAAAAAGTGCTTAAAATCGAAACCCTAATTCGAAAACCCCGAATTCGAGATGTTTGAAGCACGTCCTAATAAAACCGAGTAACTGTCCATCTTTTTCGAAACTTTTGTGGGGAATGATTTGGCATGATTATAGTGAATAGAATGTCGAAGAAACAGAGTGTATAATACAGTAAAAAAGTGTTGAAAATCGAAACCCTATTTCGGAAAACTCGAATTTGGGACATTTAAAGCACGCTTAATAAAACCGAGTAACTCTCCATCTTTTACGAAACTTTTGTGGCGAATGATTAGTTATGATGATTTAGACTTGATGTCGAAGAAATAGAGTGTATAAAACGAAACCCGAATTCGGGACGTTTGAAGCACGTGCTAATAAAATTGAGTAACTGTCCATCTTTTTCGAATCTTTTGTGGGGAATGATTAGTTATGATTAGTTATGATTATTTAGAATAGAATGTCGAAGAAAGGGAGTGTACAAAAAAGTAAAATAGTGCTTAAAATTGAAACCCTAATTGGTTAACCCCGAACTCAGAACGTTTGAAGAACGTCCTAATAAACTCGAGCAACTGGCCATCTTTTACGAAACTTTTGGAGTAATGAATTGGCATGAGGATTTAGAATAGAATATCGAAGAAACGGAGTGTATAAAATAGTAAAAAAAGTTCTTCAAATCGACTCCCTAATTCGAAAACCACAAATTCGGGACGTTTGAAGCACGTGCTAATAAAATTGAGTAACTGTCCATCTTTTTCGAAACTTTTGTGGGGAATGATTAGGCATGATGATTTAGAATAGAGTGTCGAGGAAATGGAGTGTATAAAAAAGTAAAAAAGTGCTTAAAATCGAAACCCTAATTTGGAAACCCCGAATTCAGGACGTTTGAAGCATGTGCTAACAAAACCGAGTAACTGTCCATCTTTTGTGAAACTTTTGAGGCGAATGATCAGGTAGGATGATTTAGAATAGCATGTCGAAGAAACGAAGTGTATACATCAGTAAAAAAAAGTGCTTAAAATTGAAACCTTAATTCGGAAACCCGAATTCGGGACGATTGAAGCACGTGCTAATAAAACCGAGTCACATCTTTTTCGACAAAGGCGTGGGGAATGAGTAGGCATGATGATTTAGAATAGAATGTCGAAGAAACGGAGTGTATAAAACAGTAACAAAGTGCTTAAAATTGAAACCCTAATTCGAAAACCCCGAATTCGGGACGTTTGAAGCACGTGTTTATAAAATCGAGTAACTGTCCATCTTTTTCGAAACTTTTGTTGGGATTGATTAGGCATGATGATTTGGAATAGAATGTCGAAGAAACAGAGGGTATAAAATAGTAAAAAAAGCGATTAAATCAAAACCCTAATTCGGACACCCCGAATTGAGGACGTTTGAAGCACGTGCTAATAAAATCGAGTAACTGTCCATCTTTTTCGAAACTTTTGTGGGGAATGATTAGGCAAGATCATTTAGAATAGACTGTCGAAGAAACGGAGTGTATCAAACAGTAAAAAAGTGCTTAAAATCGAAACCCTAATTCGAAAACCCCGAATTCGAGATGTTTGAAGCACGTCCTAATAAAACCGAGTAACTGTCCATCTTTTTCGAAACTTTTGTGGGGAATGATTTGGCATGATTATAGTGAATAGAATGTCGAAGAAACAGAGTGTATAATACAGTAAAAAAGTGTTGAAAATCGAAACCCTATTTCGGAAAACTCGAATTTGGGACATTTAAAGCACGCTTAATAAAACCGAGTAACTCTCCATCTTTTACGAAACTTTTGTGGCGAATGATTAGTTATGATGATTTAGACTTGATGTCGAAGAAATAGAGTGTATAAAACGAAACCCGAATTCGGGACGTTTGAAGCACGTGCTAATAAAATTGAGTAACTGTCCATCTTTTTCGAATCTTTTGTGGGGAATGATTAGTTATGATTAGTTATGATTATTTAGAATAGAATGTCGAAGAAAGGGAGTGTACAAAAAAGTAAAATAGTGCTTAAAATTGAAACCCTAATTGGTTAACCCCGAACTCAGAACGTTTGAAGAACGTCCTAATAAACTCGAGCAACTGGCCATCTTTTACGAAACTTTTGGAGTAATGAATTGGCATGAGGATTTAGAATAGAATATCGAAGAAACGGAGTGTATAAAATAGTAAAAAAAGTTCTTCAAATCGACTCCCTAATTCGAAAACCACAAATTCGGGACGTTTGAAGCACGTGCTAATAAAATTGAGTAACTGTCCATCTTTTTCGAAACTTTTGTGGGGAATGATTAGGCATGATGATTTAGAATAGAGTGTCGAGGAAATGGAGTGTATAAAAAAGTAAAAAAGTGCTTAAAATCGAAACCCTAATTTGGAAACCCCGAATTCAGGACGTTTGAAGCATGTGCTAACAAAACCGAGTAACTGTCCATCTTTTGTGAAACTTTTGAGGCGAATGATCAGGTAGGATGATTTAGAATAGCATGTCGAAGAAACGAAGTGTATACATCAGTAAAAAAAAGTGCTTAAAATTGAAACCTTAATTCGGAAACCCGAATTCGGGACGATTGAAGCACGTGCTAATAAAACCGAGTCACATCTTTTTCGACAAAGGCGTGGGGAATGAGTAGGCATGATGATTTAGAATAGAATGTCGAAGAAACGGAGTGTATAAAACAGTAACAAAGTGCTTAAAATTGAAACCCTAATTCGAAAACCCCGAATTCGGGACGTTTGAAGCACGTGTTTATAAAATCGAGTAACTGTCCATCTTTTTCGAAACTTTTGTTGGGATTGATTAGGCATGATGATTTGGAATAGAATGTCGAAGAAACAGAGGGTATAAAATAGTAAAAAAAGCGATTAAATCAAAACCCTAATTCGGACACCCCGAATTGAGGACGTTTGAAGCACGTGCTAATAAAATCGAGTAACTGTCCATCTTTTTCGAAACTTTTGTGGGGAATGATTAGGCAAGATCATTTAGAATAGACTGTCGAAGAAACGGAGTGTATCAAACAGTAAAAAAGTGCTTAAAATCGAAACCCTAATTCGAAAACCCCGAATTCGAGATGTTTGAAGCACGTCCTAATAAAACCGAGTAACTGTCCATCTTTTTCGAAACTTTTGTGGGGAATGATTTGGCATGATTATAGTGAATAGAATGTCGAAGAAACAGAGTGTATAATACAGTAAAAAAGTGTTGAAAATCGAAACCCTATTTCGGAAAACTCGAATTTGGGACATCTAAAGCACGCTTAATAAAACCGAGTAACTCTCCATCTTTTACGAAACTTTTGTGGCGAATGATTAGTTATGATGATTTAGACTTGATGTCGAAGAAATAGAGTGTATAAAACGAAACCCGAATTCGGGACGTTTGAAGCACGTGCTAATAAAATTGAGTAACTGTCCATCTTTTTCGAATCTTTTGTGGGGAATGATTAGTTATGATTAGTTATGATTATTTAGAATAGAATGTCGAAGAAAGGGAGTGTACAAAAAAGTAAAATAGTGCTTAAAATTGAAACCCTAATTGGTTAACCCCGAACTCAGAACGTTTGAAGAACGTCCTAATAAACTCGAGCAACTGGCCATCTTTTACGAAACTTTTGGAGTAATGAATTGGCATGAGGATTTAGAATAGAATATCGAAGAAACGGAGTGTATAAAATAGTAAAAAAAGTTCTTCAAATCGACTCCCTAATTCGAAAACCACAAATTCGGGACGTTTGAAGCACGTGCTAATAAAATTGAGTAACTGTCCATCTTTTTCGAAACTTTTGTGGGGAATGATTAGGCATGATGATTTAGAATAGAGTGTCGAGGAAATGGAGTGTATAAAAAAGTAAAAAAGTGCTTAAAATCGAAACCCTAATTTGGAAACCCCGAATTCAGGACGTTTGAAGCATGTGCTAACAAAACCGAGTAACTGTCCATCTTTTGTGAAACTTTTGAGGCGAATGATCAGGTAGGATGATTTAGAATAGCATGTCGAAGAAACGAAGTGTATACATCAGTAAAAAAAAGTGCTTAAAATTGAAACCTTAATTCGGAAACCCGAATTCGGGACGATTGAAGCACGTGCTAATAAAACCGAGTCACATCTTTTTCGACAAAGGCGTGGGGAATGAGTAGGCATGATGATTTAGAATAGAATGTCGAAGAAACGGAGTGTATAAAACAGTAACAAAGTGCTTAAAATTGAAACCCTAATTCGAAAACCCCGAATTCGGGACGTTTGAAGCACGTGTTTATAAAATCGAGTAACTGTCCATCTTTTTCGAAACTTTTGTTGGGATTGATTAGGCATGATGATTTGGAATAGAATGTCGAAGAAACAGAGGGTATAAAATAGTAAAAAAAGCGATTAAATCAAAACCCTAATTCGGACACCCCGAATTGAGGACGTTTGAAGCACGTGCTAATAAAATCGAGTAACTGTCCATCTTTTTCGAAACTTTTGTGGGGAATGATTAGGCAAGATCATTTAGAATAGACTGTCGAAGAAACGGAGTGTATCAAACAGTAAAAAAGTGCTTAAAATCGAAACCCTAATTCGAAAACCCCGAATTCGAGATGTTTGAAGCACGTCCTAATAAAACCGAGTAACTGTCCATCTTTTTCGAAACTTTTGTGGGGAATGATTTGGCATGATTATAGTGAATAGAATGTCGAAGAAACAGAGTGTATAATACAGTAAAAAAGTGTTGAAAATCGAAACCCTATTTCGGAAAACTCGAATTTGGGACATCTAAAGCACGCTTAATAAAACCGAGTAACTCTCCATCTTTTACGAAACTTTTGTGGCGAATGATTAGTTATGATGATTTAGACTTGATGTCGAAGAAATAGAGTGTATAAAACGAAACCCGAATTCGGGACGTTTGAAGCACGTGCTAATAAAATTGAGTAACTGTCCATCTTTTTCGAATCTTTTGTGGGGAATGATTAGTTATGATTAGTTATGATTATTTAGAATAGAATGTCGAAGAAAGGGAGTGTACAAAAAAGTAAAATAGTGCTTAAAATTGAAACCCTAATTGGTTAACCCCGAACTCAGAACGTTTGAAGAACGTCCTAATAAACTCGAGCAACTGGCCATCTTTTACGAAACTTTTGGAGTAATGAATTGGCATGAGGATTTAGAATAGAATATCGAAGAAACGGAGTGTATAAAATAGTAAAAAAAGTTCTTCAAATCGACTCCCTAATTCGAAAACCACAAATTCGGGACGTTTGAAGCACGTGCTAATAAAATTGAGTAACTGTCCATCTTTTTCGAAACTTTTGTGGGGAATGATTAGGCATGATGATTTAGAATAGAGTGTCGAGGAAATGGAGTGTATAAAAAAGTAAAAAAGTGCTTAAAATCGAAACCCTAATTTGGAAACCCCGAATTCAGGACGTTTGAAGCATGTGCTAACAAAACCGAGTAACTGTCCATCTTTTGTGAAACTTTTGAGGCGAATGATCAGGTAGGATGATTTAGAATAGCATGTCGAAGAAACGAAGTGTATACATCAGTAAAAAAAAGTGCTTAAAATTGAAACCTTAATTCGGAAACCCGAATTCGGGACGATTGAAGCACGTGCTAATAAAATCGAGTCACATCTTTTTCGACAAAGGCGTGGGGAATGAGTAGGCATGATGATTTAGAATAGAATGTCGAAGAAACGGAGTGTATAAAACAGTAACAAAGTGCTTAAAATTGAAACCCTAATTCGAAAACCCCGAATTCGGGACGTTTGAAGCACGTGTTTATAAAATCGAGTAACTGTCCATCTTTTTCGAAACTTTTGTTGGGATTGATTAGGCATGATGATTTGGAATAGAATGTCGAAGAAACAGAGGGTATAAAATAGTAAAAAAAGCGATTAAATCAAAACCCTAATTCGGACACCCCGAATTGAGGACGTTTGAAGCACGTGCTAATAAAATTGAGTAACTGTCCATCTTTTTCGAAACTTTTGTGGGGAATGATTAGGCATGATGATTTAGAATAGAGTGTCGAGGAAATGGAGTGTATAAAAAAGTAAAAAAGTGCTTAAAATCGAAACCCTAATTTGGAAACCCCGAATTCAGGACGTTTGAAGCATGTGCTAACAAAACCGAGTAACTGTCCATCTTTTGTGAAACTTTTGAGGCGAATGATCAGGTAGGATGATTTAGAATAGCATGTCGAAGAAACGAAGTGTATACATCAGTAAAAAAAAGTGCTTAAAATTGAAACCTTAATTCGGAAACCCGAATTCGGGACGATTGAAGCACGTGCTAATAAAACCGAGTCACATCTTTTTCGACAAAGGCGTGGGGAATGAGTAGGCATGATGATTTAGAATAGAATGTCGAAGAAACGGAGTGTATAAAACAGTAACAAAGTGCTTAAAATTGAAACCCTAATTCGAAAACCCCGAATTCGGGACGTTTGAAGCACGTGTTTATAAAATCGAGTAACTGTCCATCTTTTTCGAAACTTTTGTTGGGATTGATTAGGCATGATGATTTGGAATAGAATGTCGAAGAAACAGAGGGTATAAAATAGTAAAAAAAGCGATTAAATCAAAACCCTAATTCGGACACCCCGAATTGAGGACGTTTGAAGCACGTGCTAATAAAATCGAGTAACTGTCCATCTTTTTCGAAACTTTTGTGGGGAATGATTAGGCAAGATCATTTAGAATAGACTGTCGAAGAAACGGAGTGTATCAAACAGTAAAAAAGTGCTTAAAATCGAAACCCTAATTCGAAAACCCCGAATTCGAGATGTTTGAAGCACGTCCTAATAAAACCGAGTAACTGTCCATCTTTTTCGAAACTTTTGTGGGGAATGATTTGGCATGATTATAGTGAATAGAATGTCGAAGAAACAGAGTGTATAATACAGTAAAAAAGTGTTGAAAATCGAAACCCTATTTCGGAAAACTCGAATTTGGGACATCTAAAGCACGCTTAATAAAACCGAGTAACTCTCCATCTTTTACGAAACTTTTGTGGCGAATGATTAGTTATGATGATTTAGACTTGATGTCGAAGAAATAGAGTGTATAAAACGAAACCCGAATTCGGGACGTTTGAAGCACGTGCTAATAAAATTGAGTAACTGTCCATCTTTTTCGAATCTTTTGTGGGGAATGATTAGTTATGATTAGTTATGATTATTTAGAATAGAATGTCGAAGAAAGGGAGTGTACAAAAAAGTAAAATAGTGCTTAAAATTGAAACCCTAATTGGTTAACCCCGAACTCAGAACGTTTGAAGAACGTCCTAATAAACTCGAGCAACTGGCCATCTTTTACGAAACTTTTGGAGTAATGAATTGGCATGAGGATTTAGAATAGAATATCGAAGAAACGGAGTGTATAAAATAGTAAAAAAAGTTCTTCAAATCGACTCCCTAATTCGTAAACCACAAATTCGGGACGTTTGAAGCACGTGCTAATAAAATTGAGTAACTGTCCATCTTTTTCGAAACTTTTGTGGGGAATGATTAGGCATGATGATTTAGAATAGAGTGTCGAGGAAATGGAGTGTATAAAAAAGTAAAAAAGTGCTTAAAATCGAAACCCTAATTTGGAAACCCCGAATTCAGGACGTTTGAAGCATGTGCTAACAAAACCGAGTAACTGTCCATCTTTTGTGAAACTTTTGAGGCGAATGATCAGGTAGGATGATTTAGAATAGCATGTCGAAGAAACGAAGTGTATACATCAGTAAAAAAAAGTGCTTAAAATTGAAACCTTAATTCGGAAACCCGAATTCGGGACGATTGAAGCACGTGCTAATAAAATCGAGTCACATCTTTTTCGACAAAGGCGTGGGGAATGAGTAGGCATGATGATTTAGAATAGAATGTCGAAGAAACGGAGTGTATAAAACAGTAACAAAGTGCTTAAAATTGAAACCCTAATTCGAAAACCCCGAATTCGGGACGTTTGAAGCACGTGTTTATAAAATCGAGTAACTGTCCATCTTTTTCGAAACTTTTGTTGGGATTGATTAGGCATGATGATTTGGAATAGAATGTCGAAGAAACAGAGGGTATAAAATAGTAAAAAAAGCGATTAAATCAAAACCCTAATTCGGACACCCCGAATTGAGGACGTTTGAAGCACGTGCTAATAAAATTGAGTAACTGTCCATCTTTTTCGAAACTTTTGTGGGGAATGATTAGGCATGATGATTTAGAATAGAGTGTCGAGGAAATGGAGTGTATAAAAAAGTAAAAAAGTGCTTAAAATCGAAACCCTAATTTGGAAACCCCGAATTCAGGACGTTTGAAGCATGTGCTAACAAAACCGAGTAACTGTCCATCTTTTGTGAAACTTTTGAGGCGAATGATCAGGTAGGATGATTTAGAATAGCATGTCGAAGAAACGAAGTGTATACATCAGTAAAAAAAAGTGCTTAAAATTGAAACCTTAATTCGGAAACCCGAATTCGGGACGATTGAAGCACGTGCTAATAAAACCGAGTCACATCTTTTTCGACAAAGGCGTGGGGAATGAGTAGGCATGATGATTTAGAATAGAATGTCGAAGAAACGGAGTGTATAAAACAGTAACAAAGTGCTTAAAATTGAAACCCTAATTCGAAAACCCCGAATTCGGGACGTTTGAAGCACGTGTTTATAAAATCGAGTAACTGTCCATCTTTTTCGAAACTTTTGTTGGGATTGATTAGGCATGATGATTTGGAATAGAATGTCGAAGAAACAGAGGGTATAAAATAGTAAAAAAAGCGATTAAATCAAAACCCTAATTCGGACACCCCGAATTGAGGACGTTTGAAGCACGTGCTAATAAAATCGAGTAACTGTCCATCTTTTTCGAAACTTTTGTGGGGAATGATTAGGCAAGATCATTTAGAATAGACTGTCGAAGAAACGGAGTGTATCAAACAGTAAAAAAGTGCTTAAAATCGAAACCCTAATTCGAAAACCCCGAATTCGAGATGTTTGAAGCACGTCCTAATAAAACCGAGTAACTGTCCATCTTTTTCGAAACTTTTGTGGGGAATGATTTGGCATGATTATAGTGAATAGAATGTCGAAGAAACAGAGTGTATAATACAGTAAAAAAGTGTTGAAAATCGAAACCCTATTTCGGAAAACTCGAATTTGGGACATTTAAAGCACGCTTAATAAAACCGAGTAACTCTCCATCTTTTACGAAACTTTTGTGGCGAATGATTAGTTATGATGATTTAGACTTGATGTCGAAGAAATAGAGTGTATAAAACGAAACCCGAATTCGGGACGTTTGAAGCACGTGCTAATAAAATTGAGTAACTGTCCATCTTTTTCGAATCTTTTGTGGGGAATGATTAGTTATGATTAGTTATGATTATTTAGAATAGAATGTCGAAGAAAGGGAGTGTACAAAAAAGTAAAATAGTGCTTAAAATTGAAACCCTAATTGGTTAACCCCGAACTCAGAACGTTTGAAGAACGTCCTAATAAACCCGAGCAACCGGCCATCTTTTACGAAACTTTTGGAGTAATGAATTGGCATGAGGATTTAGAATAGAATATCGAAGAAACGGAGTGTATAAAATAGTAAAAAAAGTTCTTCAAATCGACTCCCTAATTCGAAAACCACAAATTCGGGACGTTTGAAGCACGTGCTAATAAAATTGAGTAACTGTCCATCTTTTTCGAAACTTTTGTGGGGAATGATTAGGCATGATGATTTAGAATAGAGTGTCGAGGAAATGGAGTGTATAAAAAAGTAAAAAAGTGCTTAAAATCGAAACCCTAATTTGGAAACCACGAATTCAGGAAGTTTGAAGCATGTGCTAACAAAACCGAGTAACTGTCCATCTTTTGTGAAACTTTTGAGGCGAATGATTAGGTAGGATGATTTAGAATAGCATGTCGATGAAACGAAGTGTATACATCAGTAAAAAAAAGTGCTTAAAATTGAAACCTTAATTCGGAAACCCGAATTCGGGACGATTGAAGCACGTGCTAATAAAACCGAGTCACTGTACATCTTTTTCGACAATTGCGTGGGGAATGAGTAGGCATGATGATTTAGAATAGAATGTCGAAGAAACGGAGTGTATAAAACAGTAACAAAGTGCTTAAAATTGAAACCCTAATTCGAAAACCCCGAATTCGGGACGTTTGAAGCACGTGTTTATAAAATCGAGTAACTGTCCATCTTTTTCGAAACTTTTGTTGGGATTGATTAGGCATGATGATTTGGAATAGAATGTCGAAGAAACAGAGGGTATAAAATAGTAAAAAAAGCGATTAAATCAAAACCCTAATTCGGACACCCCGAATTGAGGACGTTTGAAGCACGTGCTAATAAAATCGAGTAACTGTCCATCTTTTTCGAAACTTTTGTGGGGAATGATTAGGCAAGATCATTTAGAATAGACTGTCGAAGAAACGGAGTGTATCAAACAGTAAAAAAGTGCTTAAAATCGAAACCCTAATTCGAAAACCCCGAATTCGAGATGTTTGAAGCACGTCCTAATAAAACCGAGTAACTGTCCATCTTTTTCGAAACTTTTGTGGGGAATGATTTGGCATGATTATAGTGAATAGAATGTCGAAGAAACAGAGTGTATAATACAGTAAAAAAGTGTTGAAAATCGAAACCCTATTTCGGAAAACTCGAATTTGGGACATTTAAAGCACGCTTAATAAAACCGAGTAACTCTCCATCTTTTACGAAACTTTTGTGGCGAATGATTAGTTATGATGATTTAGACTTGATGTCGAAGAAATAGAGTGTATAAAACGAAACCCGAATTCGGGACGTTTGAAGCACGTGCTAATAAAATTGAGTAACTGTCCATCTTTTTCGAATCTTTTGTGGGGAATGATTAGTTATGATTAGTTATGATTATTTAGAATAGAATGTCGAAGAAAGGGAGTGTACAAAAAAGTAAAATAGTGCTTAAAATTGAAACCCTAATTGGTTAACCCCGAACTCAGAACGTTTGAAGAACGTCCTAATAAACCCGAGCAACCGGCCATCTTTTACGAAACTTTTGGAGTAATGAATTGGCATGAGGATTTAGAATAGAATATCGAAGAAACGGAGTGTATAAAATAGTAAAAAAAGTTCTTCAAATCGACTCCCTAATTCGAAAACCACAAATTCGGGACGTTTGAAGCACGTGCTAATAAAATTGAGTAACTGTCCATCTTTTTCGAAACTTTTGTGGGGAATGATTAGGCATGATGATTTAGAATAGAGTGTCGAGGAAATGGAGTGTATAAAAAAGTAAAAAAGTGCTTAAAATCGAAACCCTAATTTGGGAACCCCGAATTCAGGACGTTTGAAGCATGTGCTAACAAAACCGAGTAACTGTCCATCTTTTGTGAAACTTTTGAGGCGAATGATCAGGTAGGATGATTTAGAATAGCATGTCAAAGAAACGAAGTGTATACATCAGTAAAAAAAAGTGCTTAAAATTGAAACCTTAATTCGGAAACCCGAATTCGGGACGATTGAAGCACGTGCTAATAAAACCGAGTCACATCTTTTTCGACAAAGGCGTGGGGAATGAGTAGGCATGATGATTTAGAATAGAATGTCGAAGAAACGGAGTGTATAAAACAGTAACAAAGTGCTTAAAATTGAAACCCTAATTCGAAAACCCCGAATTCGGGACGTTTGAAGCACGTGTTTATAAAATCGAGTAACTGTCCATCTTTTTCGAAACTTTTGTTGGGATTGATTAGGCATGATGATTTGGAATAGAATGTCGAAGAAACAGAGGGTATAAAATAGTAAAAAAAGCGATTAAATCAAAACCCTAATTCGGACACCCCGAATTGAGGACGTTTGAAGCATGTGCTAATAAAATCGAGTAACTGTCCATCTTTTTCGAAACTTTTGTGGGGAATGATTAGGCAAGATCATTTAGAATAGACTGTCGAAGAAACGGAGTGTATCAAACAGTAAAAAAGTGCTTAAAATCGAAACCCTAATTCGAAAACCCCGAATTCGAGATGTTTGAAGCACGTCCTAATAAAACCGAGTAACTGTCCATCTTTTTCGAAACTTTTGTGGGGAATGATTTGGCATGATTATAGTGAATAGAATGTCGAAGAAACAGAGTGTATAATACAGTAAAAAAGTGTTGAAAATCGAAACCCTATTTCGGAAAACTCGAATTTGGGACATTTAAAGCACGCTTAATAAAACCGAGTAACTCTCCATCTTTTACGAAACTTTTGTGGCGAATGATTAGTTATGATGATTTAGACTTGATGTCGAAGAAATAGAGTGTATAAAACGAAACCCGAATTCGGGACGTTTGAAGCACGTGCTAATAAAATTGAGTAACTGTCCATCTTTTTCGAATCTTTTGTGGGGAATGATTAGTTATGATTAGTTATGATTATTTAGAATAGAATGTCGAAGAAAGGGAGTGTACAAAAAAGTAAAATAGTGCTTAAAATTGAAACCCTAATTGGTTAACCCCGAACTCAGAACGTTTGAAGAACGTCCTAATAAACCCAAGCAACCGGCCATCTTTTACGAAACTTTTGGAGTAATGAATTGGCATGAGGATTTAGAATAGAATATCGAAGAAACGGAGTGTATAAAATAGTAAAAAAAGTTCTTCAAATCGACTCCCTAATTCGAAAACCACAAATTCGGGACGTTTGAAGCACGTGCTAATAAAATTGAGTAACTGTCCATCTTTTTCGAAACTTTTGTGGGGAATGATTAGGCATGATGATTTAGAATAGAGTGTCGAGGAAATGGAGTGTATAAAAAAGTAAAAAAGTGCTTAAAATCGAAACCCTAATTTGGAAACCCCGAATTCAGGACGTTTGAAGCATGTGCTAACAAAACCGAGTAACTGTCCATCTTTTGTGAAACTCTTGAGGCGAATGATTAGGTAGGATGATTTAGAATAGCATGTCGAAGAAACGAAGTGTATACATCAGTAAAAAAAAGTGCTTAAAATTGAAACCTTAATTCGGAAACCCGAATTCGGGACGATTGAAGCACGTGCTAATAAAACCGAGTCACTGTACATCTTTTTCGACAATTGCGTGGGGAATGAGTAGGCATGATGATTTAGAATAGAATGTCGAAGAAACGGAGTGTATAAAACAGTAACAAAGTGCTTAAAATTGAAACCCTAATTCGAAAACCCCGAATTCGGGACGTTTGAAGCACGTGTTTATAAAATCGAGTAACTGTCCATCTTTTTCGAAACTTTTGTTGGGATTGATTAGGCATGATGATTTGGAATAGAATGTCGAAGAAACAGAGGGTATAAAATAGTAAAAAAAGCGATTAAATCAAAACCCTAATTCGGACACCCCGAATTGAGGACGTTTGAAGCACGTGCTAATAAAATCGAGTAACTGTCCATCTTTTTCGAAACTTTTGTGGGGAATGATTAGGCAAGATCATTTAGAATAGACTGTCGAAGAAACGGAGTGTATCAAACAGTAAAAAAGTGCTTAAAATCGAAACCCTAATTCGAAAACCCCGAATTCGAGATGTTTGAAGCACGTCCTAATAAAACCGAGTAACTGTCCATCTTTTTCGAAACTTTTGTGGGGAATGATTTGGCATGATTATAGTGAATAGAATGTCGAAGAAACAGAGTGTATAATACAGTAAAAAAGTGTTGAAAATCGAAACCCTATTTCGGAAAACTCGAATTTGGGACATTTAAAGCACGCTTAATAAAACCGAGTAACTCTCCATCTTTTACGAAACTTTTGTGGCGAATGATTAGTTATGATGATTTAGACTTGATGTCGAAGAAATAGAGTGTATAAAACGAAACCCGAATTCGGGACGTTTGAAGCACGTGCTAATAAAATTGAGTAACTGTCCATCTTTTTCGAATCTTTTGTGCGGAATGATTAGTTATGATTAGTTATGATTATTTAGAATAGAATGTCGAAGAAAGGGAGTGTACAAAAAAGTAAAATAGTGCTTAAAATTGAAACCCTAATTGGTTAACCCCGAACTCAGAACGTTTGAAGAACGTCCTAATAAACCCGAGCAACCGGCCATCTTTTACGAAACTTTTGGAGTAATGAATTGGCATGAGGATTTAGAATAGAATATCGAAGAAACGGAGTGTATAAAATAGTAAAAAAAGTTCTTCAAATCGACTCCCTAATTCGAAAACCACAAATTCGGGACGTTTGAAGCACGTGCTAATAAAATTGAGTAACTGTCCATCTTTTTCGAAACTTTTGTGTGGAATGATTAGGCATGATGATTTAGAATAGAGTGTCGAGGAAATGGAGTGTATAAAAAAGTAAAAAAGTGCTTAAAATCGAAACCCTAATTTGGAAACCCCGAATTCAGGACGTTTGAAGCATGTGCTAACAAAACCGAGTAACTGTCCATCTTTTGTGAAACTTTTGAGGCGAATGATTAGGTAGGATGATTTAGAATAGCATGTCGATGAAACGAAGTGTATACATCAGTAAAAAAAAGTGCTTAAAATTGAAACCTTAATTCAGAAACCCGAATTTGGGACGATTGAAGCACGTGCTAATAAAACCGAGTCACTGTACATCTTTTTCGACAATTGCGTGGGGAATGAGTAGGCATGATGATTTAGAATAGAATGTCGAAGAAACGGAGTGTATAAAACAGTAACAAAGTGCTTAAAATTGAAACCCTAATTCGAAAACCCCGAATTCGGGACGTTTGAAGCACGTGTTTATAAAATCGAGTAACTGTCCATCTTTTTCGAAACTTTTGTTGGGATTGATTAGGCATGATGATTTGGAATAGAATGTCGAAGAAACAGAGGGTATAAAATAGTAAAAAAAGCGATTAAATCAAAACCCTAATTCGGACACCCCGAATTGAGGACGTTTGAAGCACGTGCTAATAAAATCGAGTAACTGTCCATCTTTTTCGAAACTTTTGTGGGGAATGATTAGGCAAGATCATTTAGAATAGACTGTCGAAGAAACGGAGTGTATCAAACAGTAAAAAAGTGCTTAAAATCGAAACCCTAATTCGAAAACCCCGAATTCGAGATGTTTGAAGCACGTCCTAATAAAACCGAGTAACTGTCCATCTTTTTCGAAACTTTTGTGGGGAATGATTTGGCATGATTATAGTGAATAGAATGTCGAAGAAACAGAGTGTATAATACAGTAAAAAAGTGTTGAAAATCGAAACCCTATTTCGGAAAACTCGAATTTGGGACATCTAAAGCACGCTTAATAAAACCGAGTAACTCTCCATCTTTTACGAAACTTTTGTGGCGAATGATTAGTTATGATGATTTAGACTTGATGTCGAAGAAATAGAGTGTATAAAACGAAACCCGAATTCGGGACGTTTGAAGCACGTGCTAATAAAATTGAGTAACTGTCCATCTTTTTCGAATCTTTTGTGGGGAATGATTAGTTATGATTAGTTATGATTATTTAGAATAGAATGTCGAAGAAAGGGAGTGTACAAAAAAGTAAAATAGTGCTTAAAATTGAAACCCTAATTGGTTAACCCCGAACTCAGAACGTTTGAAGAACGTCCTAATAAACTCGAGCAACTGGCCATCTTTTACGAAACTTTTGGAGTAATGAATTGGCATGAGGATTTAGAATAGAATATCGAAGAAACGGAGTGTATAAAATAGTAAAAAAAGTTCTTCAAATCGACTCCCTAATTCGAAAACCACAAATTCGGGACGTTTGAAGCACGTGCTAATAAAATTGAGTAACTGTCCATCTTTTTCGAAACTTTTGTGGGGAATGATTAGGCATGATGATTTAGAATAGAGTGTCGAGGAAATGGAGTGTATAAAAAAGTAAAAAAGTGCTTAAAATCGAAACCCTAATTTGGAAACCCCGAATTCAGGACGTTTGAAGCATGTGCTAACAAAACCGAGTAACTGTCCATCTTTTGTGAAACTTTTGAGGCGAATGATCAGGTAGGATGATTTAGAATAGCATGTCAAAGAAACGAAGTGTATACATCAGTAAAAAAAAGTGCTTAAAATTGAAACCTTAATTCGGAAACCCGAATTCGGGACGATTGAAGCACGTGCTAATAAAACCGAGTCACATCTTTTTCGACAAAGGCGTGGGGAATGAGTAGGCATGATGATTTAGAATAGAATGTCGAAGAAACGGAGTGTATAAAACAGTAACAAAGTGCTTAAAATTGAAACCCTAATTCGAAAACCCCGAATTCGGGACGTTTGAAGCACGTGTTTATAAAATCGAGTAACTGTCCATCTTTTTCGAAACTTTTGTTGGGATTGATTAGGCATGATGATTTGGAATAGAATGTCGAAGAAACAGAGGGTATAAAATAGTAAAAAAAGCGATTAAATCAAAACCCTAATTCGGACACCCCAAATTGAGGACGTTTGAAGCACGTGCTAATAAAATCGAGTAACTGTCCATCTTTTTCGAAACTTTTGTGGGGAATGATTAGGCAAGATCATTTAGAATAGACTGTCGAAGAAACGGAGTGTATCAAACAGTAAAAAAGTGCTTAAAATCGAAACCCTAATTCGAAAACCCCGAATTCGAGATGTTTGAAGCACGTCCTAATAAAACCGAGTAACTGTCCATCTTTTTCGAAACTTTTGTGGGGAATGATTTGGCATGATTATAGTGAATAGAATGTCGAAGAAACAGAGTGTATAATACAGTAAAAAAGTGTTGAAAATCGAAACCCTATTTCGGAAAACTCGAATTTGGGACATTTAAAGCACGCTTAATAAAACCGAGTAACTCTCCATCTTTTACGAAACTTTTGTGGCGAATGATTAGTTATGATGATTTAGACTTGATGTCGAAGAAATAGAGTGTATAAAACGAAACCCGAATTCGGGACGTTTGAAGCACGTGCTTATAAAATTGAGTAACTGTCCATCTTTTTCGAATCTTTCGTGGGGAATGATTAGTTATGATTATTTAGAATAGAATGTCGAAGAAACGGAGTGTACAAAAAAGTAAAATAGTGCTTAAAATTGAAACCCTAATTGGTTAACCCCGAACTCAGAACGTTTGAAGAACGTCCTAATAAACCCGAGCAACTGGCCATCTTTTACGAAACTTTTGGAGTAATGAATTGGCATGAGGATTTAGAATAGAATATCGAAGAAACTGAGTGTATAAAATAGTAAAAAAAGTTCTTCAAATCGACTCCCTAATTCGAAAACCACAAATTCGGGACGGTTGAAGCACGTGCTAATAAAATTGAGTAACTGTCCATCTTTTTCGAAACTTTTGTGGGGAATGATTAGGCATGATGATTTAGAATAGAGTGTCGAGGAAATGGAGTGTATAAAAAAGTAAAAAAGTGCTTAAAATCGAAACCCTAATTTGGAAACCCCGAATTCAGGACGTTTGAAACATGTGCTAACAAAACCGAGTAACTGTCCATCTTTTGTGAAACTTTTGAGGCGAATGATTAGGTAGGATGATTTAGAATAGCATGTCGAAGAAACGAAGTGTATAAATAAGTAAAAAAAAGTGCTTAAAATTGAAACCTTAATTAGGAAACCCGAATTC
Organism: Cucurbita pepo subsp. pepo; assembly: GCF_057944985.1. Classification (NCBI taxonomy): domain Eukaryota; kingdom Viridiplantae; phylum Streptophyta; class Magnoliopsida; order Cucurbitales; family Cucurbitaceae; genus Cucurbita; species Cucurbita pepo. The sequence continues at coordinate 64,390 of NW_028257911.1, read as the reverse complement.
GGGACGATTGAAGCACGTGCTAATAAAACCGAGTCACTGTACATTTTTTTCGACAATTGCGTGGGGAATGATTAGGCATGATGATTTAGAATAGAATGTCGAAGAAACGGAGTGTATAAAACAGTAACAAAGTGCTTAAAATTGAAACCCTAATTCGAAAACCCCGAATTCGGGACGTTTGAAGCACGTGTTTATAAAATCGAGTAACTGTCCATCTTTTTCGAAACTTTTGTTGGGATTGATTAGGCATGATGATTTGGAATAGAATGTCGAAGAAACAGAGGGTATAAAATAGTAAAAAAAGTGATTAAATCAAAACCCTAATTCGGACACCTCGAATTGAGGACGTTTGAAGCACGTGCTAATAAAATCGAGTAACTGTCCATCTTTTTCGAAACTTTTGTGGGGAATGATTAGGCAAGATCATTTAGAATAGAATGTCGAAGAAACGGAGTGTATCAAACAGTAAAAAAGTGCTTAAAATCGAAACCCTAATTCGAAAACCCCGAATTCGAGACGTTTGAAGCACGTCCTAATAAAACCGAGTAACTGTCCATCTTTTTCGAAACTTTTGTGGGGAATGATTTGGCATGATTATAGTGAATAGAATGTCGAAGAAACAGAGTGTATAATACAGTAAAAAAGTGTTGAAAATCGAAACCCTATTTCGGAAAACTCGAATTTGGGACATTTAAAGCACGCTTAATAAAACCGAGTAACTCTCCATCTTTTACGAAACTTTTGTGGCGAATGATTAGTTATGATGATTTAGACTTGATGTCGAAGAAATAGAGTGTATAAAACGAAACACGAATTCGGGACGTTTGAAGCACGTGCTAGTAAAATTGAGTAACTGTCCATCTTTTTCGAATCTTTTGTGGGGAATGATTAGTTATGATTAGTCATGATTATTTAGAATAGAATGTCGAAGAAACGGAGTGTACAAAAAAGTAAAATAGTGCTTAAAATTGAAACCCTAATTGGTTAACCCCGAACTCAGAACGTTTGAAGAACGTCCTAATAAACCCGAGCAACTGGCCATCTTTTACGAAACTTTTGGAGTAATGAATTGGCATGAGGATTTAGAATAGAATATCGAAGAAACGGAGTGTATAAAATAGTAAAAAAGTTCTTCAAATCGAGTCCCTAATTCGAAAACCACAAATTCGGGACGTTTGAAGCACGTGCTAATAAAATTGAGTAACTGTCCATCTTTTTCGAAAATTTTGTGGGGAATGATTAGGCATGATGATTTAGAATAGAGTGTCGAGGAAATGGAGTGTATAAAAAAGTAAAAAAGTGCTTAAAATCGAAACCCTAATTTGGAAACCCCGAATTCAGGACGTTTGAAACATGTGCTAACAAAACCGAGTAACTGTCCATCTTTTGTGAAACTTTTGAGGCGAATGATTAGGTAGGATGATTTAGAATAGCATGTCGAAGAAACGAAGTGTATAAATAAGTAAAAAAAAGTGCTTAAAATTGAAACCTTAATTCGGAAACCCGAATTCGGGACGATTGAAGCACGTGCTAATAAAACCGAGTCACTGTACATCTTTTTCGACAATTGCGTGGGGAATGATTAGGCATGATGATTTAGAATAGAATGTCGAAGAAACGGAGTGTATAAAACAGTAACAAAGTGCTTAAAATTGAAACCCTAATTCGAAAACCCCGAATTCGGGACGTTTGAAGCACGTGTTTATAAAATCGAGTAACTGTCCATCTTTTTCGAAACTTTTGTTGGGATTGATTAGGCATGATGATTTGGAATAGAATGTCGAAGAAACAGAGGGTATAAAATAGTAAAAAAAGTGATTAAATCAAAACCCTAATTCGGACACCTCGAATTGAGGACGTTTGAAGCACGTGCTAATAAAATCGAGTAACTGTCCATCTTTTTCGAAACTTTTGTGGGGAATGATTAGGCAAGATCATTTAGAATAGAATGTCGAAGAAACGGAGTGTATCAAACAGTAAAAAAGTGCTTAAAATCGAAACCCTAATTCGAAAACCCCGAATTCGAGATGTTTGAAGCACGTCCTAATAAAACCGAGTAACTGTCCATCTTTTTCGAAACTTTTGTGGGGAATGATTTGGCATGATTATAGTGAATAGAATGTCGAAGAAACAGAATGTATAATACAGTAAAAAAGTGTTGAAAATCGAAACCCTATTTCGGAAAACTCGAATTTGGGACATTTAAAGCACGCTTAATAAAACCGAGTAACTCTCCATCTTTTACGAAACTTTTGTGGCGAATGATTAGTTATGATGATTTAGACTTGATGTCGAAGAAATAGAGTGTATAAAACGAAACCCGAATTCGGGACGTTTGAAGCACGTGCTAGTAAAATTGAGTAACTGTCCATCTTTTTCGAATCTTTTGTGGGGAATGATTAGTTATGATTAGTTATGATTATTTAGAATAGAATGTCGAAGAAACGAAGTGTACAAAAAAGTAAAATAGTGCTTAAAATTGAAACCCTAATTGGTTAATCCCGAACTTAGAACGTTTGAAGAACGTCCTAATAAACCCGAGCAACTGGCCATCTTTTACGAAACTTTTGGAGTAATGAATTGGCATGAGGATTTAGAATAGAATATCGAAGAAACGGAGTGTATAAAATAGTAAAAAAAGTTCTTCAAATCGACTCCCTAATTCGAAAACCACAAATTCGGGACGTTTGAAGCACGTGCTAATAAAATTGAGTAACTATCCATCTTTTTCGAAACTTTTGTGGGGAATGATTAGGCAAGATCATTTAGAATAGAATGTCGAAGAAACGGAGTGTATCAAACAGTAAAAAAGTGCTTAAAATCGAAACCCTAATTCGAAAACCCCGAATTCGAGATGTTTGAAGCACGTCCTAATAAAACCGAGTAACTGTCCATCTTTTTCGAAACTTTTGTGGGGAATGATTTGGCATGATTATAGTGAATAGAATGTCGAAGAAACAGAATGTATAATACAGTAAAAAAGTGTTGAAAATCGAAACCCTATTTCGGAAAACTCGAATTTGGGACATTTAAAGCACGCTTAATAAAACCGAGTAACTCTCCATCTTTTACGAAACTTTTGTGGCGAATGATTAGTTATGATGATTTAGACTTGATGTCGAAGAAATAGAGTGTATAAAACGAAACCCGAATTCGGGACGTTTGAAGCACGTGCTAGTAAAATTGAGTAACTGTCCATCTTTTTCGAATCTTTTGTGGGGAATGATTAGTTATGATTAGTTATGATTATTTAGAATAGAATGTCGAAGAAACGAAGTGTACAAAAAAGTAAAATAGTGCTTAAAATTGAAACCCTAATTGGTTAATCCCGAACTTAGAACGTTTGAAGAACGTCCTAATAAACCCGAGCAACTGGCCATCTTTTACGAAACTTTTGGAGTAATGAATTGGCATGAGGATTTAGAATAGAATATCGAAGAAACGGAGTGTATAAAATAGTAAAAAAAGTTCTTCAAATCGACTCCCTAATTCGAAAACCACAAATTCGGGACGTTTGAAGCACGTGCTAATAAAATTGAGTAACTGTCCATCTTTTTCGAAACTTTTGTGGGGAATGATTAGGCAAGATCATTTAGAATAGAATGTCGAAGAAACGGAGTGTATCAAACAGTAAAAAAGTGCTTAAAATCGAAACCCTAATTCGAAAACCCCGAATTCGAGATGTTTGAAGCACGTCCTAATAAAACCGAGTAACTGTCCATCTTTTTCGAAACTTTTGTGGGGAATGATTTGGCATGATTATAGTGAATAGAATGTCGAAGAAACAGAGTGTATAATACAGTAAAAAAGTGCTGAAAATCGAAACCCTATTTCGGAAAACTCGAATTTGGGACATTTAAAGCACGCTTAATAAAACCGAGTAACTCTCCATCTTTTACGAAACTTTTGTGGCGAATGATTAGTTATGATGATTTAGACTTGATGTCGAAGAAATAGAGTGTATAAAACGAAACCCGAATTCGGGACGTTTGAAGCACGTGCTAGTAAAATTGAGTAACTGTCCATCTTTTTCGAATCTTTTGTGGGGAATGATTAGTTATGATTAGTTATGATTATTTAGAATAGAATGTCGAAGAAACGAAGTGTACAAAAAAGTAAAATAGTGCTTAAAATTGAAACCCTAATTGGTTAACCCCGAACTCAGAACGTTTGAAGAACGTCCTAATAAACCCGAGCAACTGGCCATCTTTTACGAAACTTTTGGAGTAATGAATTGGCATGAGGATTTAGAATAGAATATCGAAGAAACGGAGTGTATAAAATAGTAAAAAAAGTTCTTCAAATCGACTCCCTAATTCGAAAACCACAAATTCGGGACGTTTGAAGCACGTGCTAATAAAATTGAGTAACTGTACATCTTTTTCGAAACTTTTGTGGGGAATGATTAGGCAAGATCATTTAGAATAGAATGTCGAAGAAACGGAGTGTATCAAACAGTAAAAAAGTGCTTAAAATCGAATCCCTAATTCGAAAACCCCGAATTCGAGATGTTTGAAGCACGTCCTAATAAAACCGAGTAACTGTCCATCTTTTTCGAAACTTTTGTGGGGAATGATTTGGCATGATTATAGTGAATAGAATGTCGAAGAAACAGAGTGTATAATACAGTAAAAAAGTGCTGAAAATCGAAACCCTATTTCGGAAAACTCGAATTTGGGACATTTAAAGCACGCTTAATAAAACCGAGTAACTCTCCATCTTTTACGAAACTTTTGTGGCGAATGATTAGTTATGATGATTTAGACTTGATGTCGAAGAAATAGAGTGTATAAAACGAAACACGAATTCGGGACGTTTGAAGCACGTGCTAGTAAAATTGAGTAACTGTCCATCTTTTTCGAATCTTTTGTGGGGAATGATTAGTTATGATTACTTATGATTATTTAGAATAGAATGTCGAAGAAACGGAATGTACAAAAAAGTAAAATAGTGCTTAAAATTGAAACCCTAATTGGTTAACCCCGAACTCAGAACGTTTGAAGAACGTCCTAATAAACCCGAGCAACTGACCATCTTTTACGAAACTTTTGGAGTAATGAATTGGCATGAGGATTTAGAATAGAATATCGAAGAAACGGAGTGTATAAAATAGTAAAAAAGTTCTTCAAATCGACTCCCTAATTCGAAAACCACAAATTCGCGACGTTTGAAGCACGTGCTAATAAAATTGAGTAACTGTCCATCTTTTTCGAAACTTTTGTGGGGAATGATTAGGCATAATGATTTAGAATAGAGTGTCGAGGAAATGGAGTGTATAAAAAAGTAAAAAAGTGCTTAAAATCAAAACCCTAATTTGGAAACGCCGAATTCAGGACGTTTAAAGCATGTGCTAACAAAACCGAGTAACTGTCCATCTTTTGTGAAACTTTTGAGGCGAATGATTAGGTAGGATGATTTAGAATAGCAAGTCGAAGAAACGAAGTGTATAAATAAGTAAAAAAAAGTGCTTAAAATTGAAACCTTAATTCGGAAACCCGAATTCGGGACGATTGAAGCACGTGCTAATAAAACCGAGTCACTGTACATCTTTTTCGACAATTGCGTGGGGAATGATTAGGCATGATGATTTAGAATAGAATGTCGAAGAAACGGAGTGTATAAAACAGTAACAAAGTGCTTAAAATTGAAACCCTAATTCGAAAACCCCGAATTCGGGACGTTTGAAGCACGTGTTTATAAAATCGAGTAACTGTCCATCTTTTTCGAAACTTTTGTTGGGATTGATTAGGCATGATGATTTGGAATAGAATGTCGAAGAAACAGAGGGTATAAAATAGTAAAAAAAGTGATTAAATCAAAACCCTAATTCGGACACCCCGAATTGAGGACGTTTGAAGCACGTGCTAATAAAATTGAGTAACTGTCCATCTTTTTCGAAACTTTTGTGGGGAATGATTAGGCAAGATCATTTAGAATAGAATGTCGAAGAAACGGAGTGTATCAAACAGTAAAAAAGTGCTTAAAATCGAAACCCTAATTCGAAAACCCCGAATTCGAGATGTTTGAAGCACGTCCTAATAAAACCGAGTAACTGTCCATCTTTTTCGAAACTTTTGTGGGGAATGATTTGGCATGATTATAGTGAATAGAATGTCGAAGAAACAGAGTGTATAATACAGTAAAAAAGTGCTGAAAATCGAAACCCTATTTCGGAAAACTCGAATTTGGGACATTTAAAGCACGCTTAATAAAACCGAGTAAATCTCCATCTTTTACGAAACTTTTGTGGCGAATGATTAGTTATGATGATTTAGACTTGATGTCGAAGAAATAGAGTGTATAAAACGAAACCCGAATTCGGGACGTTTGAAGCACGTGCTAGTAAAATTGAGTAACTGTCCATCTTTTTCGAATCTTTTGTGGGGAATGATTAGTTATGATTAGTTATGATTATTTAGAATAGAATGTCGAAGAAACGAAGTGTACAAAAAAGTAAAATAGTGCTTAAAATTGAAACCCTAATTGGTTAACCCCGAACTCAGAACGTTTGAAGAACGTCCTAATAAACCCGAGCAACTGGCCATCTTTTACGAAACTTTTGGAGTAATGAATTGGCATGAGGATTTAGAATAGAATATCGAAGAAACGGAGTGTATAAAATAGTAAAAAAAGTTCTTCAAATCGACTCCCTAATTCGAAAACCACAAATTCGGGACGTTTGAAGCACGTGCTAATAAAATTGAGTAACTGTCCATCTTTTTCGAAACTTTTGTGGGGAATGATTAGGCAAGATCATTTAGAATAGAATGTCGAAGAAACGGAGTGTATCAAACAGTAAGAAAGTGCTTAAAATCGAAACCCTAATTCGAAAACCCCGAATTCGAGATGTTTGAAGCACGTCCTAATAAAACCAAGTAACTGTCCATCTTTTTCGAAACTTTTGTGGGGAATGATTTGGCATGATTATAGTGAATAGAATGTCGAAGAAACAGAGTGTATAATACAGTAAAAAAGTGCTGAAAATCGAAACCCTATTTCGGAAAACTCGAATTTGGGACATTTAAAGCACGCTTAATAAAACCGAGTAACTTTCCATCTTTTACGAAACTTTTGTGGCGAATGATTAGTTATGATGATTTAGACTTGATGTCGAAGAAATAGAGTGTATAAAACGAAACACGAATTCGGGACGTTTGAAGCACGTGCTAGTAAAATTGAGTAACTGTCCATCTTTTTCGAATCTTTTGTGGGGAATGATTAGTTATGATTAGTCATGATTATTTAGAATAGAATGTCGAAGAAACGGAGTGTACAAAAAAGTAAAATAGTGCTTAAAATTGAAACCCTAATTGGTTAACCCCGAACTCAGAACGTTTGAAGAACGTCCTAATAAACCCGAGCAACTGGCCATCTTTTACGAAACTTTTGGAGTAATGAATTGGCATGAGGATTTAGAATAGAATATCGAAGAAACGGAGTGTATAAAATAGTAAAAAAGTTCTTCAAATCGAGTCCCTAATTCGAAAACCACAAATTCGGGACGTTTGAAGCACGTGCTAATAAAATTGAGTAACTGTCCATCTTTTTCGAAAATTTTGTGGGGAATGATTAGGCATGATGATTTAGAATAGAGTGTCGAGGAAATGGAGTGTATAAAAAAGTAAAAAAGTGCTTAAAATCGAAACCCTAATTTGGAAACCCCGAATTCAGGACGTTTGAAACATGTGCTAACAAAACCGAGTAACTGTCCATCTTTTGTGAAACTTTTGAGGCGAATGATTAGGTAGGATGATTTAGAATAGCATGTCGAAGAAACGAAGTGTATAAATAAGTAAAAAAAAGTGCTTAAAATTGAAACCTTAATTCGGAAACCCGAATTCGGGACGATTGAAGCACGTGCTAATAAAACCGAGTCACTGTACATCTTTTTCGACAATTGCGTGGGGAATGATTAGGCATGATGATTTAGAATAGAATGTCGAAGAAACGGAGTGTATAAAACAGTAACAAAGTGCTTAAAATTGAAACCCTAATTCGAAAACCCCGAATTCGGGACGTTTGAAGCACGTGTTTATAAAATCGAGTAACTGTCCATCTTTTTCGAAACTTTTGTTGGGATTGATTAGGCATGATGATTTGGAATAGAATGTCGAAGAAACAGAGGGTATAAAATAGTAAAAAAAGTGATTAAATCAAAACCCTAATTCGGACACCTCGAATTGAGGACGTTTGAAGCACGTGCTAATAAAATCGAGTAACTGTCCATCTTTTTCGAAACTTTTGTGGGGAATGATTAGGCAAGATCATTTAGAATAGAATGTCGAAGAAACGGAGTGTATCAAACAGTAAAAAAGTGCTTAAAATCGAAACCCTAATTCGAAAACCCCGAATTCGAGATGTTTGAAGCACGTCCTAATAAAACCGAGTAACTGTCCATCTTTTTCGAAACTTTTGTGGGGAATGATTTGGCATGATTATAGTGAATAGAATGTCGAAGAAACAGAATGTATAATACAGTAAAAAAGTGTTGAAAATCGAAACCCTATTTCGGAAAACTCGAATTTGGGACATTTAAAGCACGCTTAATAAAACCGAGTAACTCTCCATCTTTTACGAAACTTTTGTGGCGAATGATTAGTTATGATGATTTAGACTTGATGTCGAAGAAATAGAGTGTATAAAACGAAACCCGAATTCGGGACGTTTGAAGCACGTGCTAGTAAAATTGAGTAACTGTCCATCTTTTTCGAATCTTTTGTGGGGAATGATTAGTTATGATTAGTTATGATTATTTAGAATAGAATGTCGAAGAAACGAAGTGTACAAAAAAGTAAAATAGTGCTTAAAATTGAAACCCTAATTGGTTAATCCCGAACTTAGAACGTTTGAAGAACGTCCTAATAAACCCGAGCAACTGGCCATCTTTTACGAAACTTTTGGAGTAATGAATTGGCATGAGGATTTAGAATAGAATATCGAAGAAACGGAGTGTATAAAATAGTAAAAAAAGTTCTTCAAATCGACTCCCTAATTCGAAAACCACAAATTCGGGACGTTTGAAGCACGTGCTAATAAAATTGAGTAACTATCCATCTTTTTCGAAACTTTTGTGGGGAATGATTAGGCAAGATCATTTAGAATAGAATGTCGAAGAAACGGAGTGTATCAAACAGTAAAAAAGTGCTTAAAATCGAAACCCTAATTCGAAAACCCCGAATTCGAGATGTTTGAAGCACGTCCTAATAAAACCGAGTAACTGTCCATCTTTTTCGAAACTTTTGTGGGGAATGATTTGGCATGATTATAGTGAATAGAATGTCGAAGAAACAGAATGTATAATACAGTAAAAAAGTGTTGAAAATCGAAACCCTATTTCGGAAAACTCGAATTTGGGACATTTAAAGCACGCTTAATAAAACCGAGTAACTCTCCATCTTTTACGAAACTTTTGTGGCGAATGATTAGTTATGATGATTTAGACTTGATGTCGAAGAAATAGAGTGTATAAAACGAAACCCGAATTCGGGACGTTTGAAGCACGTGCTAGTAAAATTGAGTAACTGTCCATCTTTTTCGAATCTTTTGTGGGGAATGATTAGTTATGATTAGTTATGATTATTTAGAATAGAATGTCGAAGAAACGAAGTGTACAAAAAAGTAAAATAGTGCTTAAAATTGAAACCCTAATTGGTTAATCCCGAACTTAGAACGTTTGAAGAACGTCCTAATAAACCCGAGCAACTGGCCATCTTTTACGAAACTTTTGGAGTAATGAATTGGCATGAGGATTTAGAATAGAATATCGAAGAAACGGAGTGTATAAAATAGTAAAAAAAGTTCTTCAAATCGACTCCCTAATTCGAAAACCACAAATTCGGGACGTTTGAAGCACGTGCTAATAAAATTGAGTAACTGTCCATCTTTTTCGAAACTTTTGTGGGGAATGATTAGGCAAGATCATTTAGAATAGAATGTCGAAGAAACGGAGTGTATCAAACAGTAAAAAAGTGCTTAAAATCGAAACCCTAATTCGAAAACCCCGAATTCGAGATGTTTGAAGCACGTCCTAATAAAACCGAGTAACTGTCCATCTTTTTCGAAACTTTTGTGGGGAATGATTTGGCATGATTATAGTGAATAGAATGTCGAAGAAACAGAGTGTATAATACAGTAAAAAAGTGCTGAAAATCGAAACCCTATTTCGGAAAACTCGAATTTGGGACATTTAAAGCACGCTTAATAAAACCGAGTAACTCTCCATCTTTTACGAAACTTTTGTGGCGAATGATTAGTTATGATGATTTAGACTTGATGTCGAAGAAATAGAGTGTATAAAACGAAACCCGAATTCGGGACGTTTGAAGCACGTGCTAGTAAAATTGAGTAACTGTCCATCTTTTTCGAATCTTTTGTGGGGAATGATTAGTTATGATTAGTTATGATTATTTAGAATAGAATGTCGAAGAAACGAAGTGTACAAAAAAGTAAAATAGTGCTTAAAATTGAAACCCTAATTGGTTAACCCCGAACTCAGAACGTTTGAAGAACGTCCTAATAAACCCGAGCAACTGGCCATCTTTTACGAAACTTTTGGAGTAATGAATTGGCATGAGGATTTAGAATAGAATATCGAAGAAACGGAGTGTATAAAATAGTAAAAAAAGTTCTTCAAATCGACTCCCTAATTCGAAAACCACAAATTCGGGACGTTTGAAGCACGTGCTAATAAAATTGAGTAACTGTACATCTTTTTCGAAACTTTTGTGGGGAATGATTAGGCAAGATCATTTAGAATAGAATGTCGAAGAAACGGAGTGTATCAAACAGTAAAAAAGTGCTTAAAATCGAATCCCTAATTCGAAAACCCCGAATTCGAGATGTTTGAAGCACGTCCTAATAAAACCGAGTAACTGTCCATCTTTTTCGAAACTTTTGTGGGGAATGATTTGGCATGATTATAGTGAATAGAATGTCGAAGAAACAGAGTGTATAATACAGTAAAAAAGTGCTGAAAATCGAAACCCTATTTCGGAAAACTCGAATTTGGGACATTTAAAGCACGCTTAATAAAACCGAGTAACTCTCCATCTTTTACGAAACTTTTGTGGCGAATGATTAGTTATGATGATTTAGACTTGATGTCGAAGAAATAGAGTGTATAAAACGAAACACGAATTCGGGACGTTTGAAGCACGTGCTAGTAAAATTGAGTAACTGTCCATCTTTTTCGAATCTTTTGTGGGGAATGATTAGTTATGATTACTTATGATTATTTAGAATAGAATGTCGAAGAAACGGAATGTACAAAAAAGTAAAATAGTGCTTAAAATTGAAACCCTAATTGGTTAACCCCGAACTCAGAACGTTTGAAGAACGTCCTAATAAACCCGAGCAACTGACCATCTTTTACGAAACTTTTGGAGTAATGAATTGGCATGAGGATTTAGAATAGAATATCGAAGAAACGGAGTGTATAAAATAGTAAAAAAGTTCTTCAAATCGACTCCCTAATTCGAAAACCACAAATTCGCGACGTTTGAAGCACGTGCTAATAAAATTGAGTAACTGTCCATCTTTTTCGAAACTTTTGTGGGGAATGATTAGGCATAATGATTTAGAATAGAGTGTCGAGGAAATGGAGTGTATAAAAAAGTAAAAAAGTGCTTAAAATCGAAACCCTAATTTGGAAACCCCGAATTCAGGACGTTTAAAGCATGTGCTAACAAAACCGAGTAACTGTCCATCTTTTGTGAAACTTTTGAGGCGAATGATTAGGTAGGATGATTTAGAATAGCATGTCGAAGAAACGAAGTGTATAAATAAGTAAAAAAAAGTGCTTAAAATTGAAACCTTAATTCGGAAACCCGAATTCGGGACGATTGAAGCACGTGCTAATAAAACCGAGTCACTGTACATCTTTTTCGACAATTGCGTGGGGAATGATTAGGCATGATGATTTAGAATAGAATGTCGAAGAAACGGAGTGTATAAAACAGTAACAAAGTGCTTAAAATTGAAACCCTAATTCGAAAACCCCGAATTCGGGACGTTTGAAGCACGTGTTTATAAAATCGAGTAACTGTCCATCTTTTTCGAAACTTTTGTTGGGATTGATTAGGCATGATGATTTGGAATAGAATGTCTCCGAAACAGAGGGTATAAAATAGTAAAAAAAGCGATTAAATCAAAACCCTAATTCGGACACCCCGAATTGAGGACGTTTGAAGCACGTGCTAATAAAATCGAGTAACTGTCCATCTTTTTCGAAACTTTTGTGGGGAATGATTAGGCATGATGATTTAGAATAGAGTGTCGAGGAAATGGAGTGTATAAAAAAGTAAAAAAGTGCTTAAAATCGAAACCCTAATTTGGAAACCCCGAATTCAGGACGTTTGAAGCATGTGCTAACAAAACCGAGTAACTGTCCATCTTTTGTGAAACTTTTGAGGCGAATGATTAGGTAGGATGATTTAGAATAGCATGTCGAAGAAACGAAGTCTATAAATCAGTAAAAAAAAGTGCTTAAAATTGAAACCTTAATTCGGAAACCCAAATTTGGGACGATTGAAGCACGTGCTAATAAACCGAGTAACTATACATCTTTTTCGACTATTGCGTGGGGAATGATTAGGCATGATGATTTAGAATAGAATGTTGAAGAAACGGAGTGTATAAAACAGTAACAAAGTGCTTAAAATTGAAACCCTAATTCGAATACTCCGAATTCGGGACGTTTGAAGCACGTGTTTATAAAATCGAGTAACTGTCCATCTTTTTCGAAACTTTTGTTGGGATTGATTAGGCATGATGATTTGGAATAGAATGTCTCCGAAACAGAGAGTATAAAATAGTAAAAAAAGCGATTAAATCAAAACCCTAATTCGGACACCCCGAATTGAGGACGTTTGAAGCACGTGCTAATAAAATCGAGTAACTGTCCATCTTTTTCGAAACTTTTGTGGGGAATGATTTGGCATGATTATAGTGAATAGAATGTCGAAGAAACGGAGTGTATCAAACAGTAAAAAAGTGCTTAAAATCGAAACCCTAATTCGAAAACCCCGAATTCGAGATGTTTTAAGCACGTCCTAATAAAACCGAGTAACTGTCCATCTTTTACGAAACTTTTGTGGCGAATGATTAGTTATGATGATTTAGACTTGATGTCGAAGAAATAGAGTGTATAAAACGAAACCCGAATTCGGGACGTTTGAAGCACGTGCTAGTAAAATTGAGTAACTGTCCATCTTTTTCGAATCTTTTGTGGGGAATGATTAGTTATGATTAGTTATGATTATTTAGAATAGAATGTCGAAGAAACGGAGTGTACAAAAAAGTAAAATAGTGCTTAAAATTGAAACCCTAATTGGTTAACCCCGAACTCAGAACGTTTGAAGAACGTCCTAATAAACCCGAGCAACTGGCCATCTTTTACGAAACTTTTGGAGTAATGAATTGGCATGAGGATTTAGAATAGAATATCGAAGAAACGGAGTGTATAAAATAGTAAAAAAGTTCTTAAAATCGACTCCCTAATTCGAAAACCACAAATTCGGGACGTTTGAAGCACGTGCTAATAAAATTGAGTAACTGTCCATCTTTTTCGAAACTTTTGTGGGGAATGATTAGGCATAATGATTTAGAATAGAGTGTCGAGGAAATGGAGTGTATAAAAAAGTAAAAAAGTGCTTAAAATCGAAACCCTAATTTGGAAACCCCGAATTCAGGACGTTTAAAGCATGTGCTAACAAAACCGAGTAACTGTCCATCTTTTATGAAACTTTTGAGGCGAATGATTAGGTAGGATGATTTAGAATAGCATGTCGAAGAAACGAAGTGTATAAATAAGTAAAAAAAAGTGCTTAAAATTGAAACCTTAATTCGGAAACCCGAATTCGGGACGATTGAAGCACGTGCTAATAAAACCGAGTCACTGTACATGTTTTTCGACAATTGCGTGGGGAATGATTAGGCATGATGATTTAGAATAGAATGTCGAAGAAACGGAGTGTATAAAACAGTAACAAAGTGCTTAAAATTGAAACCCTAATTCGAAAACCCCGAATTCGGGACGTTTGAAGCACGTGTTTATAAAATCGAGTAACTGTCCATCTTTTTCGAAACTTTTGTTGGGATTGATTAGGCATGATGATTTGGAATAGAATGTCTCCGAAACAGAGGGTATAAAATAGTAAAAAAAGCGATTAAATCAAAACCCTAATTCGGACACCCCGAATTGAGGACGTTTGAAGCACGTGCTAATAAAATCGAGTAACTGTCCATCTTTTTCGAAACTTTTGTGGGGAATGATTAGGCATGATGATTTAGAATAGAGTGTCGAGGAAATGGAGTGTATAAAAAAGTAAAAAAGTGCTTAAAATCGAAACCCTAATTTGGAAACCCCGAATTCAGGACGTTTGAAGCATGTGCTAACAAAACCGAGTAACTGTCCATCTTTTGTGAAACTTTTGAGGCGAATGATTAGGTAGGATGATTTAGAATAGCATGTCGAAGAAACGAAGTCTATAAATCAGTAAAAAAAAGTGCTTAAAATTGAAACCTTAATTCGGAAACCCAAATTTGGGACGATTGAAGCACGTGCTAATAAACCGAGTAACTATACATCTTTTTCGACTATTGCGTGGGGAATGATTAGGCATGATGATTTAGAATAGAATGTTGAAGAAACGGAGTGTATAAAACAGTAACAAAGTGCTTAAAATTGAAACCCTAATTCGAATACTCCGAATTCGGGACGTTTGAAGCACGTGTTTATAAAATCGAGTAACTGTCCATCTTTTTCGAAACTTTTGTTGGGATTGATTAGGCATGATGATTTGGAATAGAATGTCTCCGAAACAGAGGGTATAAAATAGTAAAAAAAGCGATTAAATCAAAACCCTAATTCGGACACCCCGAATTGAGGACGTTTGAAGCACGTGCTAATAAAATCGAGTAACTGTCCATCTTTTTCGAAACTTTTGTGGGGAATGATTTGGCATGATTATAGTGAATAGAATGTCGAAGAAACAGAGTGTATAATACAGTAAAAAAGTGCTGAAAATCGAAACCCTATTTCGGAAAACTCGAATTTGGGACATTTAAAGCACGCTTATTAAAACCGAGTAACTCTCCATCTTTTACGAAACTTTTGTGGCAAATGATTAGTTATGATGATTTAGACTTGATGTCGAAGAAATAGAGTGTATAAAACGAAACCCGAATTCGGGACGTTTGAAGCACGTGCTAGTAAAATTGAGTAACTGTCCATCTTTTTTGAATCTTTTGTGGGGATTGATTAGTTATGATTAGTTATGATTATTTAGAATAGAATGTCGAAGAAACGGAGTGTACAAAAAAGTAAAATAGTGCTTAAAATTGAAACCCTAATTGGTTAACCCCGAACTCAGAACGTTTGAAGAACGTCCTAATAAACCCGAGCAACTGGCCATCTTTTACGAAACTTTTGGAGTAATGAATTGGCATGAGGATTTAGAATAGAATATCGAAGAAACGGAGTGTATAAAATAGTAAAAAAGTTCTTAAAATCGACTCCCTAATTCGAAAACCACAAATTCGGGACGTTTGAAGCACGTGCTAATAAAATTGAGTAACTGTCCATCTTTTTCGAAACTTTTGTGGGGAATGATTAGGCATAATGATTTAGAATAGAGTGTCGAGGAAATGGAGTGTATAAAAAAGTAAAAAAGTGCTTAAAATCGAAACCCTAATTTGGAAACCCCGAATTCAGGACGTTTAAAGCATGTGCTAACAAAACCGAGTAACTGTCCATCTTTTGTGAAACTTTTGAGGCGAATGATTAGGTAGGATGATTTAGAATAGCATGTCGAAGAAACGAAGTGTATAAATAAGTAAAAAAAAGTGCTTAAAATTGAAACCTTAATTCGGAAACCCGAATTCGGGACGATTGAAGCACGTGCTAATAAAACCGAGTCACTGTACATGTTTTTCGACAATTGCGTGGGGAATGATTAGGCATGATGATTTAGAATAGAATGTCGAAGAAACGGAGTGTATAAAACAGTAACAAAGTGCTTAAAATTGAAACCCTAATTCGAAAACCCCGAATTCGGGACGTTTGAAGCACGTGTTTATAAAATCGAGTAACTGTCCATCTTTTTCGAAACTTTTGTTGGGATTGATTAGGCATGATGATTTGGAATAGAATGTCTCCGAAACAGAGGGTATAAAATAGTAAAAAAAGCGATTAAATCAAAACCCTAATTCGGACACCCCGAATTGAGGACGTTTGAAGCACGTGCTAATAAAATCGAGTAACTGTCCATCTTTTTCGAAACTTTTGTGGGGAATGATTAGGCATGATGATTTAGAATAGAGTGTCGAGGAAATGGAGTGTATAAAAAAGTAAAAAAGTGCTTAAAATCGAAACCCTAATTTGGAAACCCCGAATTAGAGATGTTTGAAGCACGTCCTAATAAAACCGAGTAACTGTCCATCTTTTTCGAAACTTTTGTGGGGAATGATTTGGCATGATTATAGTGAATAGAATGTCGAAGAAACAGAGTGTATAATACAGTAAAAAAGTGCTTAAAATCGAAACCCTATTTCAGAAAACTCGAATTTGGGACATTTAAAGCACGCTTAATAAAACCGAGTAACTCTCCATCTTTTACGAAACTTTTGTGGTGAATGATTAGTTATGATGATTTAGACTTGATGTCGAAGAAATAGAGTGTATAAAACGAAACCCGAATTCGGGACGTTTGAAGCACGTGCTAGTAAAATTGAGTAACTGTCCATCTTTTTCGAATCTTTTGTGGGGAATGATTAGTTATGATTAGTTATGATTATTTAGAATAGAATGTCGAAGAAACGGAGTGTACAAAAAAGTAAAATAGTGCTTAAAATTGAAACCCTAATTGGTTAACCCCGAACTCAGAACGTTTGAAGAACGTCCTAATAAACCCGAGCAACTGGCCATCTTTTACGAAACATTTGGAGTAATGAATTGGCATGAGGATTTAGAATAGAATATCGAAGAAACGGATTGTATAAAATAGTAAAAAAGTTCTTCAAATCGACTCCCTAATTCGAAAAACCACAAATTCGGGACGTTTGAAGCACGTGCTAATAAAATTGAGTAACTGTCCATATTTTTCGAAACTTTTGTGGCGAATGATTAGGCATAATGATTTAGAATAGAGTGTCGAGGAAATGGAGTGTATAAAAAAGTAAAAAAGTGCTTAAAATCGAAACCCTAATTTGGAAACCCCGAATTCAGGACGTTTGAAGCATGTGCTAACAAAACCGAGTAACTGTCCATCTTTTGTGAAACTATTGAGGCGAATGATTAGGTAGGATGATTTAGAATAGCATGTCGAAGAAACGAAGTCTATAAATCAGTAAAAAAAAGTGCTTAAAATTGAAACCTTAATTCGGAAACCCGAATTCGGGACGATTGAAGCACGTGCTAATAAACCGAGTAACTATACATCTTTTTCGACTATTGCGTGGGGAATGATTAGGCATGATGATTTAGAATAGAATTTCGAAGAAACGGAGTGTACAAAATAGTAACAAAGTGCTTAAAATTGAAACCCTAATTCGAAAACTCCGAATTCGGGACGTTTGAAGCACGTGTTTATAAAATCGAGTAACTGTCCATCTTTTTCGAAACTTTTGTTGGGATTGATTAGGCATGATGATTTGGAATAGAATGTCTCCGAAACAGAGGGTATAAAATAGTAAAAAAAGCGATTAAATCAAAACCCTAATTCGGACACCCCGAATTGAGGACGTTTGAAGCACGTGCTAATAAAACCGAGTAACTGTCCCTCTTTTTCGAAACTTTTGTGGGGAATGATTTTGCATGATTATAGTGAATAGAATGTCGAAGAAACAGAGTGTATAATACAGTAAAAAAGTGTTGAAAATCGAAACCCTATTTCGGAAAACTCGAATTTGGGACATTTAAAGCACGGTTAATAAAACCGAGTAACTCTCCATCTTTTACGAAACTTTTGTGGCGAATGATTAGTTATGATGATTTAGACTTGATGTCGAAGAAATAGAGTGTATAAAACGAAACCCGAATTCGGGACGTTTGAAGCACGTGCTAATAAAATTGAGTAACTGTCCATCTTTTTCGAATCTTTTGTGGGGATTGATTAGTTATGATTAGTTATGATTATTTAGAATAGAATGTCGAAGAAACGGAGTGTACAAAAAAGTAAAATAGTGCTTAAAATTGAAACCCTAATTGGTTAACCCCGAACTCAGAACGTTTGAAGAACGTCCTAATAAACCCGAGCAACTGGCCATCTTTTACGAAACTTTTGGAGTAATGAATTGGCATGAGGATTTAGAATAGAATATCGAAGAAACGGAGTGTATAAAATAGTAAAAAAGTTCTTAAAATCGACTCCCTAATTCGAAAACCACAAATTCGGGACGTTTGAAGCACGTGCTAATAAAATTGAGTAACTGTCCATCTTTTTCGAAACTTTTGTGGGGAATGATTAGGCATAATGATTTAGAATAGAGTGTCGAGGAAATGGAGTGTATAAAAAAGTAAAAAAGTGCTTAA
Source organism: Cucurbita pepo subsp. pepo (assembly GCF_057944985.1). NCBI lineage: Eukaryota > Viridiplantae > Streptophyta > Magnoliopsida > Cucurbitales > Cucurbitaceae > Cucurbita > Cucurbita pepo. The sequence continues at coordinate 45,861 of NW_028257911.1, read as the reverse complement.
AATCGAAACCCTAATTTGGAAACCCCGAATTCAGGACGTTTGAAGCATGTGCTAACAAAACCGAGTAACTGTCCATCTTTTGTGAAACTATTGAGGCGAATGATTAGGTAGGATGATTTAGAATAGCATGTCGAAGAAACGAAGTCTATAAATCAGTAAAAAAAAGTGCTTAAAATTGAAACCTTAATTCGGAAACCCGAATTCGGGACGATTGAAGCACGTGCTAATAAACTTAGTAACTATACATCTTTTTCGACTATTGCGTGGGGAATGATTAGGCATGATGATTTAGAATAGAATGTCGAAGAAACGGAGTGTACAAAATAGTAACAAAGTGCTTAAAATTGAAACCCTAATTCGAAAACTCCGAATTCGGGACGTTTGAAGCACGTGTTTATAAAATCGAGTAACTGTCCATCTTTTTCGAAACTTTTGTTGGGATTGATTAGGCATGATGATTTGGAATAGAATGTCTCCGAAACAGAGGGTATAAAATAGTAAAAAAAGCGATTAAATCAAAACCCTAATTCGGACACCCCGAATTGAGGACGTTTGAAGCACGTGCTAATAAAATCGAGTAACTGTCCATCTTTTTCGAAACTTTTGTGGGGAATGATTTGGCATGATTATAGTGAATAGAATGTCGAAGAAACAGAGTGTATAATACAGTAAAAAAGTGCTGAAAATCGAAACCCTATTTCGGAAAACTCGAATTTGGGACATTTAAAGCACGCTTAATAAAACCGAGTAACTCTCCATCTTTTATGAAACTTTTGTGGCGAATGATTAGTTATGATGATTTAGACTTGATGTCGAAGAAATAGAGTGTATAAAACGAAACCCGAATTCGGGACGTTTGAAGCACGTGCTAGTAAAATTGAGTAACTGTCCATCTTTTTCGAATCTTTTGTGGGGAATGATTAGTTATGATTAGTTATGATTATTTAGAATAGAATGTCGAAGAAACGGAGTGTACAAAAAAGTAAAATAGTGCTTAAAATTGAAACCCTAATTGGTTAACCCCGAACTCAGAACGTTTGAAGAACGTCCTAATAAACCCAGCAACTGGCCATCTTTTACGAAACTTTTGGAGTAATGAATTGGCATGAGGATTTAGAATAGAATATCGAAGAAACAGAGTGTATAAAATAGTAAAAAAGTTCTTAAAATCGACTCCCTAATTCGAAAACCACAAATTCGGGACGTTTGAAGCACGTGCTAATAAAATTGAGTAACTGTCCATCTTTTTCGAAACTTTTGTGGGGAATGATTAGGCATAATGATTTAGAATAGAGTGTCGAGGAAATGGAGTGTATAAAAAAGTAAAAAAGTGCTTAAAATCGAAACCCTAATTTGGAAACCCCGAATTCAGGACGTTTGAAGCATGTGCTAACAAAACCGAGTAACTGTCCATCTTTTGTGAAACTATTGAGGCGAATGATTAGGTAGGATGATTTAGAATAGCATGTCGAAGAAACGAAGTCTATAAATCAGTAAAAAAAAGTGCTTAAAATTGAAACCTTAATTCGGAAACCCGAATTCGGGACGATTGAAGCACGTGCTAATAAACCGAGTAACTATACATCTTTTTCGACTATTGCGTGGGGAATGATTAGGCATGATGATTTAGAATAGAATGTCGAAGAAACGGAGTGTATAAAACAGTAACAAAGTGCTTAAAATTGAAACCCTAATTCGAAAACTCCAAATTCGGGACGTTTGAAGCACGTGTTTATAAAATCGAGTAACTGTCCATCTTTTTCGAAACTTTTGTTGGGATTGATTAGGCATGATGATTTGGAATAGAATGTCTCCGAAACAGAGGGTATAAAATAGTAAAAAAAGCGATTAAATCAAAACCCTAATTCGGACACCCCGAATTGAGGACGTTTGAAGCACGTGCTAATAAAATCGAGTAACTGTCCATCTTTTTCGAAACTTTTGTGGGGAGTGATTAGGCAAGATCATTTAGAATAGAATGTCGATGAAACGGAGTGTATCAAACAGTAAAAAAGTGCTTAAAATCGAAACCCTAATTCGAAAACCCCGAATTCGAGATGTTTGAAGCACGTCCTAATAAAACCGAGTAACTGTCCATCTTTTTCGAAACTTTTGTGGGGAATGATTTGGCATGATTATAGTGAATAGATTGTCGAAGAAACGGAGTGTATCAAACAGTAAAAAAGTGCTTAAAATCGAAACCCTAATTCAAAAACCCCGAATTCGAGATGTTTTAAGCACGTCCTAATAAAACCGAGTAACTGTCCATCTTTTACGAAACTTTTGTGGCGAATGATTAGTTATGATGATTTAGACTTGATGTCGAAGAAATAGAGTGTATAAAACGAAACCCGAATTCGGGACGTTTGAAGCACGTGCTAGTAAAATTGAGTAACTGTCCATCTTTTTCGAATCTTTTGTGGGGAATGATTAGTTATGATTAGTTATGATTATTTAGAATAGAATGTCGAAGAAACGGAGTGTACAAAAAAGTAAAATAGTGCTTAAAATTGAAACCCTAATTGGTTAACCCCGAACTCAGAACGTTTGAAGAACGTCCTAATAAACCCGAGCAACTGGCCATCTTTTACAAAACATTTGGAGTAATGAATTGGCATGAGGATTTAGAATAGAATATCGAAGAAACGGAGTGTATAAAATAGTAAAAAAGTTCTTCAAATCGACTCCCTAATTCGAAAACCACAAATTCGCGACGTTTGAAGCACGTGCTAATAAAATTGAGTAACTGTCCATCTTTTTCGAAACTTTTGTGGGGAATGATTAGGCATAATGATTTAGAATAGAGTGTCGAGGAAATGGAGTGTATAAAAAAGTAAAAAAGTGCTTAAAATCGAAACCCTAATTTGGAAACCCCGAATTCAGGACGTTTAAAGCATGTGCTAACAAAACCGAGTAACTGTCCATCTTTTGTGAAACTTTTGAGGCGAATGATTAGGTAGGATGATTTAGAATAGCATGTCGAAGAAACGAAGTGTATAAATAAGTAAAAAAAAGTGCTTAAAATTGAAACCTTAATTCGGAAACCCGAATTCGGGACGATTGAAGCGCGTGCTAATAAAACCGAGTCACTGTACATCTTTTTCGACAATTGCGTGGGGAATGATTAGGCATGATGATTTAGAATAGAATGTCGAAGAAACGGAGTGTATAAAACAGTAACAAAGTGCTTAAAATTGAAACCCTAATTCGAAAACTCCGAATTCGGGACGTTTGAAGCACGTGTTTATAAAATCGAGTAACTGTCCATCTTTTTCGAAACTTTTGTTGGGATTGATTAAGCATGATGATATGGAATAGAATGTCGAAGAAACAGAGGGTATAAAATAGTAAAAAAAGTGATTAAATCAAAACCCTAATTCGGACACCCCGAATTGAGGACGTTTGAAGCACGTGCTAATAAAATCGAGTAACTGTCCATCTTTTTCGAAACTTTTGTGGGGAATGATTAGGCAAGATCATTTAGAATAAAATGTCGAAGAAACGGAGTGTATCAAACAGTAAAAAAGTGCTTAAAATCGAAACCCTAATTCGAAAACCCCGAATTCGAGATGTTTGAAGCACGTCCTAATAAAACCTTGTAACTGTCCATCTTTTTCGAAACTTTTGTGGGGAATGATTTGGCATGATTATATTGAATAGAATGTCGAAGAAACGGAGTGTATCAAACAGTAAAAAAGTGCTTAAAATCGAAACCCTAATTCGAAAACCCCGAATTCGAGATGTTTTAAGCACGTCCTAATAAAACTGAGTAACTGTCCATCTTTTACGAAACTTTTGTGGCGAATGATTAGTTATGATGATTTAGACTTGATGTCGAAGAAATAGAGTGTATAAAACGAAACCCGAATTCAGGACGTTTGAAGCACGTGCTAGTAAAATTGAGTAACTGTCCATCTTTTTCGAATCTTTTGTGGGGAATGATTAGTTATGATTAGTTATGATTATTTAGAATAGAATGTTGAAGAAACGGAGTGTACAAAAAAGTAAAATAGTGCTTAAAATTGAAACCCTAATTGGTTAACCCCGAACTCAGAACGTTTGAAGAACGTCCTAATAAACCCGAGCAACTGGCCATCTTTTACGAAACATTTGGAGTAATGAATTGGCATGAGGATTTAGAATAGAATATCGAAGAAACGGAGTGTATAAAATAGTAAAAAAGTTCTTCAAATCGACTCCCTAATTCGAAAACCACAAATTCGCGACGTTTGAAGCACGTGCTAATAAAATTGAGTAACTGTCCATCTTTTTCGAAACTTTTGTGGGGAATGATTAGGCATAATGATTTAGAATAGAGTGTCGAGGAAATGGAGTGTATAAAAAAGTAAAAAAGTGCTTAAAATCGAAACCCTAATTTGGAAACCCCGAATTCAGGACGTTTGAAGCATGTGCTAACAAAACCGAGTAACTGTCCATCTTTTGTGAAACTATTGAGGCGAATGATTAGGTAGGATGATTTAGAATAGCATGTCGAAGAAACGAAGTCTATAAATCAGTAAAAAAAAGTGCTTAAAATTGAAACCTTAATTCGGAAACCCGAATTCGGGACGATTGAAGCACGTGCTAATAAACCGAGTAACTATACATCTTTTTCGACTATTGCGTGGGGAATGATTAGGCATGATGATTTAGAATAGAATGTCGAAGAAACGGAGTGTATAAAACAGTAACAAAGTGCTTAAAATTGAAACCCTAATTCGAAAACTCCAAATTCGGGACGTTTGAAGCACGTGTTTATAAAATCGAGTAACTGTCCATCTTTTTCGAAACTTTTGTTGGGATTGATTAGGCATGATGATTTGGAATAGAATGTCTCCGAAACAGAGGGTATAAAATAGTAAAAAAAGCGATTAAATCAAAACCCTAATTCGGACACCCCGAATTGAGGACGTTTGAAGCACGTGCTAATAAAATCGAGTAACTGTCCATCTTTTTCGAAACTTTTGTGGGGAGTGATTAGGCAAGATCATTTAGAATAGAATGTCGATGAAACGGAGTGTATCAAACAGTAAAAAAGTGCTTAAAATCGAAACCCTAATTCGAAAACCCCGAATTCGAGATGTTTGAAGCACGTCCTAATAAAACCGAGTAACTGTCCATCTTTTTCGAAACTTTTGTGGGGAATGATTTGGCATGATTATAGTGAATAGATTGTCGAAGAAACGGAGTGTATCAAACAGTAAAAAAGTGCTTAAAATCGAAACCCTAATTCAAAAACCCCGAATTCGAGATGTTTTAAGCACGTCCTAATAAAACCGAGTAACTGTCCATCTTTTACGAAACTTTTGTGGCGAATGATTAGTTATGATGATTTAGACTTGATGTCGAAGAAATAGAGTGTATAAAACGAAACCCGAATTCGGGACGTTTGAAGCACGTGCTAGTAAAATTGAGTAACTGTCCATCTTTTTCGAATCTTTTGTGGGGAATGATTAGTTATGATTAGTTATGATTATTTAGAATAGAATGTCGAAGAAACGGAGTGTACAAAAAAGTAAAATAGTGCTTAAAATTGAAACCCTAATTGGTTAACCCCGAACTCAGAACGTTTGAAGAACGTCCTAATAAACCCGAGCAACTGGCCATCTTTTACAAAACATTTGGAGTAATGAATTGGCATGAGGATTTAGAATAGAATATCGAAGAAACGGAGTGTATAAAATAGTAAAAAAGTTCTTCAAATCGACTCCCTAATTCGAAAACCACAAATTCGCGACGTTTGAAGCACGTGCTAATAAAATTGAGTAACTGTCCATCTTTTTCGAAACTTTTGTGGGGAATGATTAGGCATAATGATTTAGAATAGAGTGTCGAGGAAATGGAGTGTATAAAAAAGTAAAAAAGTGCTTAAAATCGAAACCCTAATTTGGAAACCCCGAATTCAGGACGTTTAAAGCATGTGCTAACAAAACCGAGTAACTGTCCATCTTTTGTGAAACTTTTGAGGCGAATGATTAGGTAGGATGATTTAGAATAGCATGTCGAAGAAACGAAGTGTATAAATAAGTAAAAAAAAGTGCTTAAAATTGAAACCTTAATTCGGAAACCCGAATTCGGGACGATTGAAGCGCGTGCTAATAAAACCGAGTCACTGTACATCTTTTTCGACAATTGCGTGGGGAATGATTAGGCATGATGATTTAGAATAGAATGTCGAAGAAACGGAGTGTATAAAACAGTAACAAAGTGCTTAAAATTGAAACCCTAATTCGAAAACTCCGAATTCGGGACGTTTGAAGCACGTGTTTATAAAATCGAGTAACTGTCCATCTTTTTCGAAACTTTTGTTGGGATTGATTAAGCATGATGATATGGAATAGAATGTCGAAGAAACAGAGGGTATAAAATAGTAAAAAAAGTGATTAAATCAAAACCCTAATTCGGACACCCCGAATTGAGGACGTTTGAAGCACGTGCTAATAAAATCGAGTAACTGTCCATCTTTTTCGAAACTTTTGTGGGGAATGATTAGGCAAGATCATTTAGAATAGAATGTCGAAGAAACGGAGTGTATCAAACAGTAAAAAAGTGCTTAAAATCGAAACCCTAATTCGAAAACCCCGAATTCGAGATGTTTGAAGCACGTCCTAATAAAACCTTGTAACTGTCCATCTTTTTCGAAACTTTTGTGGGGAATGATTTGGCATGATTATATTGAATAGAATGTCGAAGAAACGGAGTGTATCAAACAGTAAAAAAGTGCTTAAAATCGAAACCCTAATTCGAAAACCCCGAATTCGAGATGTTTTAAGCACGTCCTAATAAAACTGAGTAACTGTCCATCTTTTACGAAACTTTTGTGGCGAATGATTAGTTATGATGATTTAGACTTGATGTCGAAGAAATAGAGTGTATAAAACGAAACCCGAATTCAGGACGTTTGAAGCACGTGCTAGTAAAATTGAGTAACTGTCCATCTTTTTCGAATCTTTTGTGGGGAATGATTAGTTATGATTAGTTATGATTATTTAGAATAGAATGTTTAAGAAACGGAGTGTACAAAAAAGTAAAATAGTGCTTAAAATTGAAACCCTAATTGGTTAACCCCGAACTCAGAACGTTTGAAGAACGTCCTAATAAACCCGAGCAACTAGCCATCTTTTACGAAACATTTGGAGTAATGAATTGGCATGAGGATTTAGAATAGAATATCGAAGAAACGGAGTGTATAAAATAGTAAAAAAGTTCTTCAAATCGACTCCCTAATTCGAAAACCACAAATTCGCGACGTTTGAAGCACGTGCTAATAAAATTGAGTAACTGTCCATCTTTTTCGAAACTTTTGTGGGGAATGATTAGGCATAATGATTTAGAATAGAGTGTCGAGGAAATGGAGTGTATAAAAAAGTAAAAAAGTGCTTAAAATCGAAACCCTAATTTGGAAACCCCGAATTCAGGACGTTTAAAGCATGTGCTAACAAAACCGAGTAACTGTCCATCTTTTGTGAAACTTTTGAGGCGAATGATTAGGTACGATGATTTAGAATAGCATGTCGAAGAAACGAAGTGTATAAATAAGTAAAAAAAAGTTCTTAAAATTGAAACCTTAATTCGGAAACCCGAATTCGGGACGACTGAAGCGCGTGCTAATAAAACCGAGTCACTATACATCTTTTTCGACAATTGCGTGGGGAATGATTAGGCATGATGATTTAGAATAGAATGTCGAAGAAACGGAGTGTATAAAACAGTAACAAAGTGCTTAAAATTGAAACCCTAATTCGAAAACCCCGAATTCGGGACGTTTGAAGCACGTGTTTATAAAATCGAGTAACTGTCCATCTTTTTCGAAACTTTTGTTGGGATTGATTAGGCATGATGATATGGAATAGAATGTCGAAGAAACAGAGGGTATAAAATAGTAAAAAAAGTGATTAAATCATAACCCTAATTCGGACACCCCGAATTGAGGACGTTTGAAGCACGTGCTAATAAAATCGAGTAACTGTCCATCTTTTTCGAAACTTTTGTGGGGAATGATTAGGCAAAATCATTTAGAATAGAATGTCGAAGAAACGGAGTGTATCAAACAGTAAAAAAGTGCTTAAAATCGAACCCCTAATTCGAAAACCCCGAATTAGAGATGTTTGAAGCACGTCCTAATAAAACCGAGTAACTGTCCATCTTTTTCGAAACTTTTCTGGGGAATGATTTGGCATGATTATAGTGAATAGAATGTCGAAGAAACAGAGTGTATAATACAGTAAAAAAGTGCTTAAAATCGAAACCCTATTTCGGAAAACTCGAATTTGGGACATTTAAAGCACGCTTAATAAAACCGAGTAACTCTCCATCTTTTACGAAACTTTTGTGGTGAATGATTAGTTATGATGATTTAGACTTGATGTCGAAGAAATAGAGTGTATAAAACGAAACCCGAATTCGGGACGTTTGAAGCACGTGCTAGTAAAATTGAGTAACTGTCCATCTTTTTCGAATCTTTTGTGGGGAATGATTAGTTATGATTAGTTATGATTATTTAGAATAGAATGTCGAAGAAACGGAGTGTACAAAAAAGTAAAATAGTGCTTAAAATTGAAACCCTAATTGGTTAACCCCGAACTCAGAACGTTTGAAGAACGTCCTAATAAACCCGAGCAACTGGCCATCTTTTACGAAACATTTGGAGTAATGAATTGGCATGAGGATTTAGAATAGAATATCGAAGAAACGGAGTGTATAAAATAGTAAAAAAGTTCTTCAAATCGACTCCCTAATTCGAAAAACCACAAATTCGGGACGTTTGAAGCACGTGCTAATAAAATTGAGTAACTGTCCATCTTTTTCGAAACTTTTGTGGCGAATGATTAGGCATAATGATTTAGAATAGAGTGTCGAGGAAATGGAGTGTATAAAAAAGTAAAAAAGTGCTTAAAATCGAAACCCTAATTTGGAAACCCCGAATTCAGGACGTTTGAAGCATGTGCTAACAAAACCGAGTAACTGTCCATCTTTTGTGAAACTTTTGAGGCGAATGATTAGGTAGGATGATTTAGAATAGCATGTCGAAGAAACGAAGTGTATAAATCAGTAAAAAAAAGTGCTTAAAATTGAAACCTTAATTCGGAAACCTGAATTCGGGACGATTGAAGCACGTGCTAATAAACCGAGTAACTGTACATCTTTTTCGACTATTGTGTGGGGAATGATTAGGCATGATGATTTAGAATAGAATGTCGAAGAAACGGAGTGTATAAAACAGTAACAAAGTGCTTAAAATTGAAACCCTAATTCGAAAACTCCGAATTCGGGACGTTTGAAGCACGTGTTTATAAAATCGAGTAACTGTCCATCTTTTTCGAAACTTTTGTGGGGAATGATTTGGCATGATTATAGTGAATAGAATGTCGAAGAAACAGAGTGTATAATACAGTAAAAAAGTGCTGAAAATCGAAACCCTATTTCGGAAAACTCGAATTTGGGACATTTAAAGCACGCTTAATAAAACCGAGTAACTCTCCATCTTTTACGAAACTTTTGTGGCGAATGATTAGTTATGATGATTTAGACTTGATGTCGAAGAAATAGAGTGTATAAGACTTAATCCGAATTCGGGACGTTTGAAGCACGTGCTAATAAAATTGAGTAACTGTCCATCTTTTTCGAATCTTTTGTGGGGAATGATTAGTTATGATTAGTTATGATTATTTAGAATAGAATGTCGAAGAAACGGAGTGTACAAAAAAGTAAAATAGTGCTTAAAATTGAAACCCTAATTGGTTAACCCCGAACTCAGAACGTTTGAAGAACGTCCTAATAAACCCGAGCAACTGGCCATCTTTTACGAAACTTTTGGAGTAATGAATTGGCATGAGGATTTAAAATAGAATATCGAAGAAACGGAGTGTATAAAATAGTAAAAAAGTTCTTAAAATCGACTCCCTAATTCGAAAACCACAAATTCGGGATGTTTGAAGCACGTGCTAATAAATTTGAGTAACTGTCCATCTTTTTCGAAACTTTTGTGGGGAATGATTAGGCATGATGATTTAGAATAGAGTGTCGAGGAAATGGAGTGTATAAAAAAGTAAAAAAGTGCTTAAAATCGAAACCCTAATTTGGAAACCCCGAATTCAGGACGTTTGAAGCATGTGCTAACAAAACCGAGTAACTGTCCATCTTTTGTGAAACTTTTGAGGCGAATGATTAGGTAGGATGATTTAGAATAGCATGTCGAAGAAACGATGTCTATAAATCAGTAAAAAAAAGTGATTAAACTTGAAACCTTAATTCAGAAACCCGAATTCGGGACGATTGAAGCACGTGCTAATAAAACCGAGTAACTGTACATCTTTTTCGACAATTGCGTGGGGAATGATTAGGCATGATGATTTAGAATAGAATGTCGAAGAAACGGAGTGTATAAAACAGTAACAAAGTTCTTAAAATTGAAACCATAATTCGAAAACCCTGAATTCGGGACGTTTGAAGCACGTGTTTATAAAATCGAGTAACTGTCCATCTTTTTCGAAACTTTTGTTGGGATTGATTAGGCATGATGATTTGGAATAGAATATAGAAGAAACAGAGGGTATAAAATAGTAAAAAAAGCGATTAAATCAAAACCCTAATTCGGACACCCCGAATTGAGGACGTTTGAAGCACGTGCTAATAAAATCGAGTAACTGTCCATCTTTTTCGAAACTTTTGTGGGGAATGATTAGGCAAGATCATTTAGAATAGAATGTCGAAGAAACGGAGTGTATCAAACAGTAAAAAAGTGCTTAAAATCAAAACCCTAATTCGAAAACCCCGAATTCGAGATGATTGAAGCACGTCCTAATAAAACCGAGTAACTGTCCATCTTTTTCGAAACTTTTGTGGGGAATGATTTGGCATGATTACAGTGAATAGAATGTCGAAGAAACAGAGTGTATAATACAGTAAAAAAGTGCTTAAAATCGAAACCCTATTTCGGAAAACTCGAATTTGGGACATTTAAAGCACGCTTAATAAAACCGAGTAACTCTCCATCTTTTACGAAACTTTTGTGGCGACTGATTAGTTATGATGATTTAGACTTGATGTCGAAGAAATAGAGTGTATAAAACGAAACCCGAATTCGGGACGTTTGAAGCACGTGCTAATAAAATTGAGTAACTGTCCATCTTTTTCGAATCTTTTGTCGGGAATGATTAGTTATGATTATTTAGAATAGAATGTCGAAGAAACGGAGTGTACAAAAAAGTTAAATAGTGCTTAAAATTGAAACCCTGATTGGTTAACCCCGAACTCAGAACGTTTGAAGAACGTCCTAATAAACCCGAGCAACTGGCCATCTTTTACGAAACTTTTGGAGTAATGAATTGGCATGAGGATTTAGAATAGAATATCGAAAGAAACGGAGTGTATAAAATAGTAAAAACAGTTCTTAAAATCGACTCCCTAATTCGAAAACCACAAATTCGGGACGTTTGAAGCACGTGCAAATAAAATTGAGTAACTGTCCATCTTTTTCGAAACTTTTGTGGGGAATGATTAGGCATGATGATTTAGAATAGAGTGGCGAGGAAATGGAGTGTATAAAAAAGTATAAAAGTGCTTAAAATCGAAACCCTAATTTGGAAACCCCGAATTCAGGACGTTTGAAGCATGTGCTAACAAAACCGAGTAACTGTCCATCTTTTGTGAAACTTTTGAGGCGAATGATTAGGTAGGATTATTTAGAATAGCATGTCGAAGAAACGAAGTGTATAAATCAGTAAAAAAAAGTGCTTAAAATTGAAACCTTAATTCGGAAACCCGAATTCGGGACGATTGAAGCACGTGCTAATAAAACCGAGTAACTGTACATCTTTTTCGACAATTGCGTGGGGAATGATAAGGCATGATGATTTAGAATAGAATGTCGAAGAAACGGAGTGTATAAAACAGTAACAAAGTTCTTAAAATTGAAACCCTAATTCGAAAACCCCGAATTCGGGACGTTTGAAGCACGTGTTTTTAAAATCGAGTAACTGTCCATCTTTTTCGAAACTTTTGTTGGGATTCATTAGGCATGATGATTTGGAATAGAATGTCGAAGAAACAGAGGGTATAAAATAGTAAAAAAAGTGATTAAATCAAAACCCTAATTCGGACACACCGAATTGAGGACGTTTGAAGCACGTCCTAATAAAACCGAGTAACTGTCCATCTTTTTCGAAACTTTTGTGGGGAATGATTTGGCATGATTATAGTGAATAGAATGTCGAAGAAACAGAGTGTATAATACAGTAAAAAAGTGCTGAAAATCGAAACCCTATTTCGGAAAACTCGAATTTGGGACATTTAAAGCACGCTTAATAAAACCGAGTAACTCTCCATCTTTTACGAAACTTTTGTGGCGAATGATTAGTTATGATGATTTAGACTTGATGTCGAAGAAATAGTGTATAAAACGAAACCCGAATTCGGGACGTTTGAAGCACGTGCTAATAAAATTGAGTAACTGTCCATCTTTTTCGAATCTTTTGTGGGGAATGATTAGTTATGATTATTTAGAATAGAATGTCGAAGAAACAGAGTGTACAAAAAAGTAAAATAGTGCTTAAAATTGAAACCCTAATTGGTTAACCCCGAACTCAGAACATTTGAAGAAAGTCCTAATAAACTCGAGCAACTGGCCATCTTTTACGAAACTTTTGGAGTAATGAATTGGCATGAGGATTTAGAATAGAATATCGAAGAAACGGAGTGTATAAAATAGTAAAAAAGTTCTTAAAATCGACTCCCTAATTCGAAAACCACAAATTCGGGACGTTTGAAGCACGTGCTTATAAATTTGAGTAACTGTCCATCTTTTTCGAAACTTTTGTGGGGAATGATTAGGCATGATGATTTAGAATAGAGTGTCGAGGAAATGGAGTGTATAAAAAAGTAAAAAAGTGCTTAAAATCGAAACCCTAATTTGGAAACCCCGAATTCAGGACGTTTGAAGCATGTGCTACTAAAACCGAGTAACTGTCCATCTTTTGTGAAACTTTTGAGGCGAATGATTAGGTAGGATGATTTAGAATTGCATGTCGAAGAAACGAAGTGTATAAATCAGTAAAAAAAAAGTGCTTAAAATTGAAACCTTAATTCGGAAACCCGAATTCGGGACGATAGAAGCACGTGCTAATAAAACCGAGTAACTGTACATCTTTTTCGACAATTGCATGGGGAATGATTAGGCATGATGATTTAGAATAGAATGTCGAAGAAACAGAGTGTATAAAACAGTAACAAAGTTCTTAAAATTGAAACCCTAATTCGAAAACCCCGAATTCGGGACGTTTGAAGCACGTGTTTTTAAAATCGAGTAACTGTCCATCTTTTTCGAAACTTTTGTTGGGATTGATTAGGCATGATGATTTGGAATAGAATGTCGAAGAAACAGAGGGTATAAAATAGTAAAAAAAGTGATTAAATCAAAACCCTAATTCGGACACACCGAATTGAGGACGTTTGAAGCACGTCCTAATAAAACCGAGTAACTGTCCATCTTTTTCGAAACTTTTGTGGGGAATGATTTGGCATGATTATAGTGAATAGAATGTCGAAGAAACAGAGTGTATAATACAGTAAAAAAGTGCTGAAAATCGAAACCCTATTTCGGAAAACTCGAATTTGGGACATTTAAAGCACTCTTAATAAAACCAAGTAACTCTCCATCTTTTACGAAACTTTTGTGGCGAATGATTAGTTATGATGATTTAGACTTGATGTCGAAGAAATAGTGTATAAAACGAAACCCGAATTCGGGACGTTTGAAGCACGTGCTAATAAAATTGAGTAACTGTCCATCTTTTTCGAATCTTTTGTGGGGAATGATTAGTTATGATTATTTAGAATAGAATGTCGAAGAAACAGAGTGTACAAAAAAGTAAAATAGTGCTTAAAATTGAAACCCTAATTGGTTAACCCCGAACTCAGAACGTTTGAAGAAAGTCCTAATAAACTCGAGCAACTGGCCATCTTTTACGAAACTTTTGGAGTAATGAATTGGCATGAGGATTTAGAATAGAATATCGAAAGAAACGGAGTGTATAAAATAGTAAAAACAGTTCTTAAAATCGACTCCCTAATTCGAAAACCACAAATTCGGGACGTTTGAAGCACGTGCAAATAAAATTGAGTAACTGTCCATCTTTTTCGAAACTTTTGTGGGGAATGATTAGGCATGATGATTTAGAATAGAGTGGCGAGGAAATGGAGTGTATAAAAAAGTATAAAAGTGCTTAAAATCGAAACCCTAATTTGGAAACCCCGAATTCAGGACGTTTGAAGCATGTGCTACTAAAACCGAGTAACTGTCCATCTTTTGTGAAACTTTTGAGGCGAATGATTAGGTAGGATGATTTAGAATAGCATGTCGAAGAAACAAAGTGTATAAATCAGTAAAAAAAAAGTGCTTAAAATTGAAACCTTAATTCGGAAACCCGAATTCGGGACGATTGAAGCACGTGCTAATAAAACCGAGTAACTGTACATCTTTTTCGACAATTGCGTGGGGAATGATTAGGCATGATGATTTAGAATAGAATGTCGAAGAAACGGAGTGTATAAAACAGTAACAAAGTTCTTAAAATTGAAACCCTAATTCGAAAACCCCGAATTCGGGATGTTTGAAGCACGTGTTTTTAAAATCGAGTAACTGCCCATCTTTTTCGAAACTTTTGTTGGGATTGATTAGCCATGATGATTTGGAATAGAATGTCGAAGAAACAGAGGGTATAAAATAGTAAAAAAAGTGATTAAATCAAAACCCTAATTCGGACACACCAAATTGAGGACGTTTGAAGCACGTCCTAATAAAACCGAGTAACTGTCCATCTTTTTCGAAACTTTTGTGGGGAATGATTTGGCATGATTATAGTGAATAGAATGTCGAAGAAACAGAGTGTATAATACAGTAAAAAAGTGCTGAAAATCGAAACCCTATTTCGGAAAACTCGAATTTGGGACATTTAAAGCACGCTTAATAAAACCGAGTAACTCTCCATCTTTTACGAAACTTTTGTGGCGAATGATTAGTTATGATGATTTAGACTTGATGTCGAAGAAATAGAGTGTATAAAACGAAACCCGAATTCGGGACGTTTGAAGCACGTGCTAATAAAATTGAGTAACTGTCCATCTTTTTCGAATCTTTTGTGGGGAATGATTAGTTATGATTATTTAGAATAGAATGTCGAAGAAACGGAGTGTACAAAAAAGTAAAATAGTGCTTAAAATTGAAACCCTAATTGGTTAACCTCGAACTCAGAACGTTTGAAGAACGTCCTAATAAACCCGAGCAACTGGCCATCTTTTATGAAACTTTTGGAGTAATGAATTGGCATGAGGATTTAGAATAGAATATCGAAGAAATGGAGTGTATAAAATAGTAAAAAAGTTCTTAAAATCGACTCCCTAATTCGAAAACCACAAATTCGGGACGTTTGAAGCACGTGCTAATAAATTTGAGTAACTGTCCATCTTTTTCGAAACTTTTGTGGGGAATGATTAGGCATGATGATTTAGAATAGAGTGTCGAGGAAATGGAGTGTATAAAAAAGTAAAAAAGTGCTTAAAATCGAAACCCTAATTTGGAAACCCCGAATTCAGGACGTTTGAAGCATGTGCTACTAAAACCGAGTAACTGTCCATCTTTTGTGAAACTTTTGAGGCGAATGATTAGGTAGGATGATTTAGAATAGCATGTCGAAGAAACAAAGTGTATAAATCAGTAAAAAAAAAGTGCTTAAAATTGAAACCTTAATTCGGAAACCCGAATTCGGGACGATTGAAGCACGTGCTAATAAAACCGAGTAACTGTACATCTTTTTCGACAATTGCGTGGGGAATGATTAGGCATGATGATTTAGAATAGAATGTCGAAGAAACGGAGTGTATAAAACAGTAACAAAGTTCTTAAAATTGAAACCCTAATTCGAAAACCCCGAATTCGGGAAGTTTGAAGCACGTGTTTTTAAAATCGAGTAACTGCCCATCTTTTTCGAAACTTTTGTTGGGATTGATTAGCCATGATGATTTGGAATAGAATGTCGAAGAAACAGAGGGTATAAAATAGTAAAAAAAGTGATTAAATCAAAACCCTAATTCGGACACACCAAATTGAGGACGTTTGAAGCACGTCCTAATAAAACCGAGTAACTGTCCATCTTTTTCGAAACTTTTGTGGGGAATGATTTGGCATGATTATAGTGAATAGAATGTCGAAGAAACAGAGTGTATAATACAGTAAAAAAGTGCTGAAAATCGAAACCCTATTTCGGAAAACTCGAATTTGGGACATTTAAAGCACGCTTAATAAAACCGAGTAACTCTCCATCTTTTACGAAACTTTTGTGGCGAATGATTAGTTATGATGATTTAGACTTGATGTCGAAGAAATAGTGTATAAAACGAAACCCGAATTCGGGACGTGTGAAGCACGTGCTAATAAAATTGAGTAACTGTCCATCTTTTTTGAAACTTTTGTGGTGAATGATTAGGCATGATGATTTAGAATAGAGTGTCGAGGAAATGGAGTGTATAAAAAAGTAAAAAAGTGCTTAAAATCGAAACCCTAATTTGGAAACCCCGAATTCAGGACGTTTGAAGCATGTGCTAACAAAACCGAGTAACTGTCCATCTTTTGTGAAACTTTTGAGGCGAATGATTAGGTAGGATGATTTAGAATAGCATGTCGAAGAAACGAAGTGTATAAATCAGTAAAAAAAAGTGCTTAAAATTGAAACCTTAATTCGGAAACCCGAATTCGGGACGATTGAAGCACGTGCTAATAAAACCGAGTAACTGTACATCTTTTTCGACAATTGCGTGGGGAATGATTAGGCATGATGATTTAGAATAGAATGTCGAAGAAACGGAGTGTATAAAACAGTAACAAAGTGCTTAAAATTGAAACCCTAATTCGAAAACCCCGAATTCGGGACGTTTGAAGCACGTGTTTATAAAATCGAGTAACTGTCCATCTTTTTCGAAACTTTTGTTGGGATTGATTAGGCTTGATGATTTGGAATAGAATGTCGAAGAAACAGAGGGTATAAAATAGTAAAAAAAGCGATTAAATCAAAACCCTAATTCGGACACCCCGAATTGAGGACGTTTGAAGCACGTGCTAATAAAATCGAGTAACTGTCCATCTTTTTCGAAACTTTTGTGGGGAATGATTAGGCAAGATCATTTAGAATAGACTGTCGAAGAAACGGAGTGTATCAAACAGTAAAAAAGTGCTTAAAATCGAAACCCTAATTCGAAAACCCCGAATTCGAGATGTTTGAAGCACGTCCTAATAAAACCGAGTAACTGTCCATCTTTTTCGAAACTTTTGTGGGGAATGATTTGGCATGATTATAGTGAATAGAATGTCGAAGAAACAGAGTGTATAATACAGTAAAAAAGTGTTGAAAATCGAAACCCTATTTCGGAAAACTCGAATTTGGGACATTTAAAGCACGCTTAATAAAACCGAGTAACTCTCCATCTTTTACGAAACTTTTGTGGCGAATGATTAGTTATGATGATTTAGACTTGATGTCGAAGAAATAGAGTGTATAAAACGAAACCCGAATTCGGGACGTTTGAAGCACGTGCTAATAAAATTGAGTAACTGTCCATCTTTTTCGAATCTTTTGTGGGGAATGATTAGTTATGATTAGTTATGATTATTTAGAATAGAATGTCGAAGAAAGGGAGTGTACAAAAAAGTAAAATAGTGCTTAAAATTGAAACCCTAATTGGTTAACCCCGAACTCAGAACGTTTGAAGAACGTCCTAATAAACTCGAGCAACTGGCCATCTTTTACGAAACTTTTGGAGTAATGAATTGGCATGAGGATTTAGAATAGAATATCGAAGAAACGGAGTGTATAAAATAGTAAAAAAAGTTCTTCAAATCGACTCCCTAATTCGAAAACCACAAATTCGGGACGTTTGAAGCACGTGCTAATAAAATTGAGTAACTGTCCATCTTTTTCGAAACTTTTGTGGGGAATGATTAGGCATGATGATTTAGAATAGAGTGTCGAGGAAATGGAGTGTATAAAAAAGTAAAAAAGTGCTTAAAATCGAAACCCTAATTTGGAAACCCCGAATTCAGGACGTTTGAAGCATGTGCTAACAAAACCGAGTAACTGTCCATCTTTTGTGAAACTTTTGAGGCGAATGATCAGGTAGGATGATTTAGAATAGCATGTTGAAGAAACGAAGTGTATACATCAGTAAAAAAAAGTGCTTAAAATTGAAACCTTAATTCGGAAACCCGAATTCGGGACGATTGAAGCACGTGCTAATAAAACCGAGTCACATCTTTTTCGACAAAGGCGTGGGGAATGAGTAGGCATGATGATTTAGAATAGAATGTCGAAGAAACGGAGTGTATAAAACAGTAACAAAGTGCTTAAAATTGAAACCCTAATTCGAAAACCCCGAATTCGGGACGTTTGAAGCACGTGTTTATAAAATCGAGTAACTGTCCATCTTTTTCGAAACTTTTGTTGGGATTGATTAGGCATGATGATTTGGAATAGAATGTCGAAGAAACAGAGGGTATAAAATAGTAAAAAAAGCGATTAAATCAAAACCCTAATTCGGACACCCCGAATTGAGGACGTTTGAAGCACGTGCTAATAAAATCGAGTAACTGTCCATCTTTTTCGAAACTTTTGTGGGGAATGATTAGGCAAGATCATTTAGAATAGACTGTCGAAGAAACGGAGTGTATCAAACAGTAAAAAAGTGCTTAAAATCGAAACCCTAATTCGAAAACCCCGAATTCGAGATGTTTGAAGCACGTCCTAATAAAACCGAGTAACTGTCCATCTTTTTCGAAACTTTTGTGGGGAATGATTTGGCATGATTATAGTGAATAGAATGTCGAAGAAACAGAGTGTATAATACAGTAAAAAAGTGTTGAAAATCGAAACCCTATTTCGGAAAACTCGAATTTTGACTATATACTTGAACTTGATACTATAGATCATTTTCGGAAAACTCGAGTTATGTTTGCATGTTCATGCAAATTTGAGATCACCAAATTTTGACACTTAAAATTCCACTCAAATGTTTGGGACTATGTGGCAAGCATGCAAGTTTGAGTTCACCAAATTTTGACACTCAAAATTCCACTCAAATTTGTGGGGTTTATTTGGCAAGCATGCAAGTTTGGTTAAACCAAATTTTTGACAACTCAAAATTCCACTAACATGGATTTTTCCATTAAATGAAGTCAACATTTTGACTTTCTTTATTTTAATTCAACAATTAATTTGAATAACTAATTTCAAGTAATATTCAATGATTAATTAAACTATTTAATTAATATTTAATATTAATTTAAATGCCAATCCCAATCAATTCCGACACATATTTGATTAAGATATTTAAATCTTATTTAAATATCTTAGATTCTCTCTTTTTGTTTAATTCGTAAATAAAACAAAAATGCAGTTAAATATATCGTATATATGTAGCGTATATATCCTAATTTGAATTTGAACACTTTGAACTCACTCGTCACACTGTTCTATGGTTTAGTCTGATATGAGCTAGCAGAGGGACCTAATGGACCTATAGATCATGGGCTCCAATGATCCAAGATCAACCGGTTAAACTCATTAACCTTGTTAACCAACATTCGTTAACTACGAGAACACTCCACTATAGCCTAATAGTTGCACTCCCCTCACTATAGATACATTTCTATCCATTTGATATAACCATGATTAGTAAGTCGATCCTTCACAGGTTGTTCGTAACTAGAGCTGGGTCAATTTACCGTTTTACCCCTGAAGTTACTTCTTGTTCCTTATGTCCCACTAATCCTCTTATGAACAATTGGTTTGTGGTCCAACCAGTAAACAGAATCCCTCTCAAGCCAATGAGAGGGTGGGGCCCCTTGTTCAAGACCAAGGGAACTACCTCTCTTCTATCCCTAAAAGTAGGTAGGAGCGAATTCCATCTTACACTCCACGTCCCCAGCTATTCATCCAGTCTTACCCCTGAAATGGGAGGTCTATTGAGTCGGCAAACTCGAGCCACTCTCACCCATGCAAATCTAAGGATAATTCCGAATAAACAGGAGTTCACGGTTAGCTCAAGATTAAGATCGAGTTACCTAGGTCTTCGAATGAAAAGAAAATCAGTCTCAACAGTAAACGACATTATAAAGTGAGAGTTGTTTTCTTCATGGTCCGATCTTATGCAATACTCATTGCATAGGATGCCCCCACTCACATGTCTTCACATGTACAATTTAGTGATCACATTGTTTATATCATATACAAAAGTGGGCCGCATCCATAGTGTCCCCAGAATAAGGTACTCAGCCTTATCCTTATACTATAGATCATTTTGACTATATACTTGAACTTGATCCACTCTTATGTCTCTACATATAGTTCAAGTAATCATACTATAGCCAGAGTGTTCTTAGTTTATTGGATTTAGATTAATGGTCGTAAAGTTCACTTTATTCAATAACAATCTTTACTGAATAAAAAACGATAATCACTTTATTGAAAATAGAATATGTTTTTGTTTACAAACTATAAGTTTTAGGACATAAAACCCAACAGTTTTCCGGCGAACTTCATATAAACATTTCATGAAGAAATTTAGTCCATTAGAGGTTTATATAGAGTGGTACAAAGGAAAACCCATTGTGGTATGATAAGAAAAATCGTGATTTTTCTAGTAACCATATGTTGACCTTTCTACACTTTTTGATCAATTTGAACCCCTTTCAGACCAGTTTTATGAATTTCTTTATGGTTCCTAAAACTAGACTCAAAGATTAATATATTAAAGATAATTTTGAATAATTTGGATATTAGAAGCTCAAGAATGGAAGTCCCGAACATCGACAATGAGGTAAGTAGCCACCTTGGACTTTTCTTAAGAAATACTTGTTGTTATCGCTTGAATTTTAACATGAATCCTAAACCAAGTATGAATTCAGTATATATTAAAAAAAACTCAAAGAACCATAAGTTAAAGTCCTGAACAGACCAAATTGCTTGGGATTTAAGTAACATTAAAATAACCAACTAGATGAACTTCGTTACCTAAGAAATTTTAATGTTGAGCATATTATATCATGTTCAGGTTATACATGAAATTTTGTGGTCATTGGATAAGAATAAGTAGGTAAACCAAGAAATGGTGCAAAATGACCATAATGCCCATAAGGATGTCTACCAACGATTCATGACCTAGAGGACCTCTAAATGCTATTAAATTCTGTGGTAGACCTTATTTTGTGATGTTTGAGGATGTGGTAAAGTTTGAAACTATTGGAACACGTTAAGTATCAAAACAAGCCTACTTTTGAAAATTCAAGGTCTATACGTGCTTCAAATTACTTGCTACTTCTTATAAGGCCTATTCTTAAGGACAAGAAGGTATTTTCAAAAGATCAAGTTGATTAGAGCAAGCTTGGAACCTAAAGCAAGTTAGGACCCAAGAGACGCCTAAAGGAAACACCTAAAGACTCAAGACCCTTCTTGAATCCTCTAAGGACAACTCATGCTTGTTATTACAATGTATTACAATGTATTCATATGTTTGTTATTACAATGAATAAGGAGAAAGAGAAGACAAAATCGATATTTTTGGTATATTGTTTGTGTGCGTATGCTTTTTCTTTCTTGAAAATTGATATGGTGCATTAGTTTTAATGAAATATAAAAAGGCCACTAAAATATCAACTTATAAATAGGGGTTTTCTCCATTTTTATCCATTTCAGAAAAAAATAATAATAATGAATAGCGTTTAAAAGCATAAAAACAAAAAACAAAAAACCGAGCTTTAATGGGTATAAAGATTATGCCAAGCATTGTAATCATTCCTTTTAAATGTTGTTTTTTTTAAATTAATGGATATCATACTATCATTACTTGTGGATTCATAGACTAGTTCGAGCAAAGAATCCAAGCCCTATATTCTCCACCTTCAAATTTCTTAAACAAGGTAAGGGTTTGACCCATTGGTAGAATGAGATCTCTTTTATCATCATTAGGACCTCCAATAAGGCTCTCTTGTATATAAAAAATAGAGATTGTAATGTTTCAAGTCCACTGCTAGAAGATATTGTCCTCTTTGGCCCGTTATATATCATTGTCAACATCACAGTTTTAAAACGCGTCTACTAGAGAGAGGTTTTCATACCCTTATAAGGTATGATTTGTTCCCCTCTCCAACTGATGTGAGATTTCACAATCCACCTCCCTTAGGGACTTAGTATCCTCATTGGCACACTGCTGAGTGCCCGACTCTGATACCATTTGTAACGTCCCAAGCCCACACTTAGCATATTTTGTTTGTTCCATCCCATTACATATCATCGTCAACCTCACGGTTTTAAAATGCGTCTATCATCGAGAGATTACAACACCATTGTAATGAATATTTGTTCCCCTCCCTACATGACGGGATTTAACAAAGTTAGAGAGATCTTTTTAAGGACTAAAATAGGCTTTGAATAACAAAATAGCTCTATTCAAAAACTATACAAAGAATACTTTATTAAATCCTAAAACAAATGCAAAATATCATGAATAGTTGGGTAACATAACCATTACTTCACATACTACAAACTCTTAAAATACTCTATAGGTTCTTTCCTATTATTAAAATACTCTTAAAATACTTTTGATGTTAAATTCTTAAGAGTAATGGCCTATCAAGAATGCATCACTACCTTGTATACAGTTCCACCATCAGCACATATCTCATCAAAAGTATTAGTGGCCTCAATTAGATCTTGGAAAGAAAATCTTTCCTTAGGTGGGAAATAGACATCCGAATCCATAGATTTTCTTTCCTTGTTTTGCACCATTTCGGATGGATGTCTCATGCAATATAAGATGATCATAATTAGAACGATAGAAACTCCACCTACCTTAAAAGATGGAGACGATGAATCTCCATTGCAGTTGTCAAGAGGTCCACCCAAGAGTTCCTCTTTGTCAATGAAGCTACTAGTGGGCATGTTCTGAAAGAAAGTTATTGAAGGGATCGAATGTCTCACGTTATGCTATATTGTTATGCTGTAGCAAAATTAGTAGATTTTGTACTCACAGTAGAATGATTATTCTTCAACTATGTATACTTTTTACCGCTAAAACTTCTATTTCACATTTGTTAAATTTTATTTTTCTCTTTCTAACGTTTCTTACATATTAGCTAACATTTTGTTTGTCAAGAAAAACATATTGGTTCGATTAAAATAAAACAAAATCCCACACAAAATTTGTGAAAAATCAAATGAGTAACTATAAAATTTATGTAATATATATAATATTACAATTATTATAACAAATATATATTTATCAATATAATAAAAAAAAATAAAAAAGATGTTAAAGTAATATTCTTGTCCATTTATCTCACATACCACTTTTTTTTTCTTTTTTTACTTTGAATTTATAAAATTTGGTTGAAAAAGTAATTTATGAAAAACAATACACAGGTAGAATTCTTGCTGTATTCAGGGCTTCATTCATTCCTTCTTTGATTTTTATTAAGAATTAAAACAAGGGAATTAATAGGAGAGCAGAATTCTACCTTTGTAGAAACCCTAGCTTGCAAAACGTTTGGAAGGATTCCAACCATGCAGAAGTTCTCCACCCTATCTAGGTTTTGATCCAAAAAAAAAAAAAAAACAAACAAACAAACAAAGCAGTAGTATTCTACCGGGTATCTTGTATTCTCTTTTCGTTTGGTGTTAATAAAGAGTGCGAGTATTTCCATCTTCGAAAGCATCTTTAAGACGATACAACAAAAAACTAAATTAAAAAAATAAACGTAAAAATTAAAAACACCTTGTTTTAACTCAAGTCTAAGAAAATAAATCCGAATACAGTATGCATGTGTCATGGTCTCGGATTGTAATGTCGTCGTCAGCCGGACAGAGGTTCGAATTGCAATGGTCTCAGATTAATAGTTTCCTTGATATGCTAGGGTACCACATTCTTTGTTCTTGTCTAGTTCTTGTTCTTGTTGTAAGTACTTAGGTCCTGTAGTTCTTGTTCTTAGGGTCTTTATAATGATATATCCTGAGGACCTTGGTCCCTGGATTCTGAAACCTTGGTTATGCTTTGAAGGCCTCAGTACCATGGTTTTTAGTTCTTCATTCTTGTCATTAAAACTAGTATCTTGATCCATGTTCTAGACCTTGATCTTTCTCTTGTTCTTGGTACTTTTTTGGTTCTTGTTATGTTCTTGATTCATTCTCCAAGACATTCCTCCTAGGATTTACGGCACTAGACATGCTCCTGAAATCTTGTGTGCAAGGCTTCATGCGTTCCAAGCAACAAAGACTTAACCTACGTCCAAGGCTTCATGCGTTCCAAGCGATGTAGGCTTAACTCGAATCTTAGGGCTTGCGCTTCGATACGGTCTGCTAACCTATGTCCAAGGCTTCATGTGTTCCAAGTGGCATAGTCTGAAAACCATCATCCAAGCTTCTTACGTTCCAAGCGATGTGGTCTAATCCTGCATCAAGGGCTTGCCCTATAATAAAGTCTGAATACCTACACTCAAGGTTTCATGCATTCCAAGCAACGTAGTTCAGTCATGAGCACACTGTACCGTGGGAGGCCTTAGGAGGTTATTGATTCGTGGCTAAGGTAACTTTCTCTCTTCTTGTTCCATTGTGGCTCTAGACTACTCCTCATGATAGACCATAAAGGTCACGTGATCGGTGCATACATGAACATGGCCTGTTGCAAATATTTGGGTACCCATAACATGGTGTAGGGCATCTCCTCTAGGTTAGGGAATGAGGCCAAACATGACATCCTGCAAAGGAAACATGGTGCAGGGCATCCCTCCTAGAAGAGGGAAACTGGGTGGGAGGTCATGGGTCATTTTGGACATGATTAGATTATTACGTAGCATTTTTGAGTTTTTGTGTCTGAGGACCTTGGTCCCTTATTCTTTTCTGGTCCCTAGCATTATTCTTTTTTAGGTAGCTGTAAAGCTTGTGTGGTGTTATTCTTAGTTCTCAATCTTGTAAGTTTCTAAGGTCCATAATTCCTTGAGGCATAAGTTGTAACTTGTATTTGTAACCATATGAACCCATCATAGCGTGAGTTGCTTGCTTCATCATCGACGTTCGGGACTTTCGTTTTGAGCTTTCGGTATCCAAATCACTTCAAATTTCCTTCCACAGACTCCTTATTGTATCTAGTTTCTTGAACCGTAAGAGTTTTCATGAGAACCGATTTGGAAGGGGGTTAAAAGTGAGAAAAACTGAGAAAATATCGAATTTAGGGTCGACTGGGCCGGTTCAACTAAACCGACCACGTTATCGTCTTCTTCCTCCAGACGCTGTTGTCTGAAACTCAGCCTCTACGGTCACATTTACAGCATTTCTCCCCTCGATTTCTTCATGAAACTTAAAGATGGTGTTACAAGGAAGAGCTGAGGATTGATTTCATACCTTCTTGTGAATTGTAGCCTAAGATATTTTCTTCTGAAGTTCATCCAAAATCAGTTTTTCGCTCGAATAAAAACAGAGGATTAATTATTGGGTAGCCAATTCTTGGGGTTTTCAAGGCCCAATTTCTTCATGGAGCCATTCTCATATACTTTCCTCAAGCTAAAGGACTTGGTTTGGAGGAACGCCTTTGAGTGTGGGACCTTAATTTTGAGAAATTGTAATCGGTTGCAATGTTACTCAAAATGTCAAATTTTCGTTCTCTTGGACAGCCTGTTCTACGACGTTTAAGCTCTCGTTTCCTTCATCAAAGTTACTCAACTTGATCCTTTGAAGGTTAAGGAATTCTCAATTTGAAGGAAAAGGAACCGTAGATAGGAATTCAAAACAGATTTTCTTTAATTGGGCACGTTCTTCCGATTATTTCTCTTCATGGTCTTCTACAAAAATATTTCTTGGAGGTGCAGAAACTCACTGGGATCATTCTTGCTCGAGGAATTGTCGTGTATCCTCGGATTAGAATTTTGAGTTTTCCTTGAAGCTCTTTAATGGCAAATTGGATTGGGGGAATAGTTTCTAGGCACTTTCAGCACTTGATTTCTTCATAGAACTTGTTGGTAATCTTGTTTAGAAACTGTAGGAATAAGTTTGAAGAGAAATGGTGGAGAATTGCTTCCGAGTTTGGAAGAAATTCGAGAGTAGGAGATCCAAAATCTAAACGCTTATTGCCTACAATAGAGAGCTTGACCTTGCTCGATTCTTGTTCCAAACTACTTCCTCAACTTTAGAGTTTATAGGAGAAGCTTAAACCGACATTAAGAGATCTAGAACCGTAGTGATTAGGAGATTGAGCTTTCTAGATAATCCATCAGAAATATCTACTCCGATCAGCCTTACCGACCTTCATTTAGAATCCTAGCCATTGGATGTGATATTCTGTGAGTGTTTTAGAATATACCTAATTTTGGTGGAGATCTAATGGCGGAGAGTCGAGATTCGATAGATTTTGTGCAGATGGTCACGGTTGATTATCTGATTCTTGTCATAATGGCAGTTTCGTAATTATCCATATCTTCAGGGGTTATTAGGTAGTTTGTCACTTTCCTAACAATTCTTCATCCTTGAAGACCATCTTGAAATTCCATCTAAATAAGGAATTTAAAATCTAGAAAGATCCTTTGAAATTGGAAAGGACCTTTTCGTCCTTTTCGTTTATATTTTCATTCCCAATCCTTCTCCAAAGGCTTCATGTCACGACCCAATATTTTACTACGGATTGTGACTAATGACAACACACGAATGCGCAAAGTGATTTAAATATGAAATAGAGAAAATCCTTTAATTCCCATAAAATTTTTCAACGAAAAACAATCAACACTTAACAGTTTGGAAATAAAGTTTGAAAGAATGCAAATACAAAATAAAGACTGGACTGACGCCCCAGACAACCCATTCCTCAGTGACAAATTTAGAGATTTTTATAAGGACTAAAATAGGCATCCGACAACAAAATTATTGAAACAAAGTTATTGACGAGGATATATAACGTTATTGAAGGGATCGAATGTCTCACGTTATGCTATATTGCTATGCCGTAGCAAAATTAGTAGATTTTGTACTCACATTAGAATGATTATTCTTCAACTATCTATACTTTTTACTGCTAAAACTTCTATTGTTAAATTTTATTTCTTTCTATTGTTTCATACATATTAACTAACATTTTATTTGTCAAGAAAAACATATTGATTGGATTAAAATAAAACAAAAGCTCAGACAAAATTTATGAAAATTCAACTGAGTAACTACAAAACTTATGTAATATATATAATATTATAATTATTAGAACAAAAATATATTTATCGATATAATAAAAAAATAAAAAAGATGTTAAAGTAATATTCTTGTCCATTTATCTCATATTCCACTTTTTTTTTTCTTTTGTACTTTGAATTTCTAAAATTTGGTTGAAAAATCAATTTATGAAAAAACAATACTATGTGAATAAGTGTGACTTATGAGTAAATATGGGTACATGAATCACCTAAGATCACATCCTTATAAGAGCGACCGTGAGGATAAGATGACTAAGAAATGTTTAAAAGACTTGAAAGTCATTATCTATACAACTAAGGAGCACCTTCCTTTATGGTAGCTCAATCATAGGACTACATGGTTAAGCATGCTTTACTCGGAGCAATTATATGTTGGCAGACCTTTTAGAAATTTTCCTAGGATGCATGTGAATGAGAACAAAGCATGTTGGAATCACTACATTGGACTATCAAGATAGTTTTCATGCTTAGAAGCAAGGAGTAATATCAAGGGTCTTAATAATGAGAACTTGGATCTTGATGCATGTTCTAGTCCTCATCCTTAATTCTTAGTTTTTGTCATTGTCCTTCTCTTGTTCTTAGTTCCTATTCTTATTTCTTATTTCTTATTCTTGTTTGTCATTTTGTTTCCTAAGACACTCCTCCTAGGGATTATAATACAAGACACGAGCCTGATAACCTGTGTCCAAGAATTCATGCGTTCCAAGCAACACAATCTTAACCTATGTCTAATGCTTCATGCATTTCAAGTGACATAGTTTTAGCCTGTATTTAGGGCTTCATTCATTCCTTGCAATTCAATCTAAAACCTACGCCATAGGCTTATTACATTTCATGCGGTGTAGTCTAAAACCAACATCCAAGGGTTCATATGTTCCAAGTGACGTTGCCTGGAATCCTATTTGAAGGGAATGAACTCTTAATCCACATAGCAAAAGCATTGGGAGCCGTTTTGATTTTTATTCAGAACTAAAACAAGGTAATAAATAGAAGAGAAAGAATTCTACCTCTGTAGAAACCCTAGCTTGCAAAACTTCTTGAAGTATTCCAACCATTGAAAAGTTCTCCACCCTACCTAGGTTTTCATAAAAAAAAAAAAAAAAAAAAAAAAAAAAAAATACAAAGCAGTAGTATTCTACCGATTATCTTGTATTCTCTTTTCGTTTGGTGTTAATAAAGAGTGCGAGTGTTTCGCACAGCGAGTTGTGTTCAACAATCTTGTATCAAAGTGAGGTCGGCGTAGGTTGTCTGATCTCTTGGAATTCTTGTTATGCTTTGTGGTTGAAGCTTTGTCTGATCTTCCACGTCAGAAACGATTTCTTGAGATTTTTGGTGAGTGAGTTTAGTTGTATTATGTGTAGTCTATGACTCTGCAAGTATGGTATCGAAAAAGCTTGTTTTGTATTACTAAGGTATAGCAAACATGATGGCTATCCCGAAATGCATGAGCACACATTAATTCATGAGGTCCCAATATTTTTCCATTTGAAACATTATTAAATATAACCATGCTATCATTTTATTCGTATAATACCATTTCTCATATTAGTTATCATATCGTTCATGCTTATACTGAGGTTATATTTCATATTATTTCTCGTTTTTCATGTCATTCATATCATGTTATACATACAATTCACAAGACGTAACGTAACATTTTCAAGCTTTCAATATAACGTTTCGTAACGCGCAATTCATACAGTAAATATCTTACCAGTCACATAATGCAATCCGAGCATAAAATATCACATCACGTTATATCTTATATCAATTCATTCAAGACAACATAACGTTCACGTTGTATAACATTTACGTATTAAATGATAACGGTCTCAACATACAAATTATGACACATGGGAAACCAAAGGCATGTGCCACAAGACAACGTACAATTTCACGACGGTAGGGCCACTTACTTGGTTGACCTAGGCCGAAGCTACTACGACTCCTTGATGCTAGCGCTACTTAACACTGCTCTCCGAAATTTAATTCTGCCTAATGTGTCCAACAATCGTAAATTAGTACTATGGGAGTTGACTCACCTAATCTTGCATGAAATAATTTTAAACATACTCCTAATGATTTAAACTATGCCTATTTAAGCATAAATAATTTAAGTTTGATTCCATAATAAACTCAGTTTCGTTTGACCCGTAAATGCTTCCACTAATGAGAAACTGTCGTATTATATTAGTTTGACCCATACATTTCGACCGTTTGCAAATAAGGTATGAACTACCCTAAGCATAATTTAGTAGATACGGTATGAATTAAGATCACAAAGTTCGATAATTCAATTTCTTACTCCTAAAATGTTGAACTTAAAAAAAGAGAAAATTTAGAGACATATTAGACATAGTATTAGGTTTACGGACCAAATAGATATAAAGTTGAAAGTTTATCTTAGACTAAATGTATAATTTAGATAACTTTGAATGTCCAATACGCTTTTAATCTTACATGATTTTAAAACTTCATCATAAAGTATGTATTTCATTTTATTGGAGGTCCTAATGATGATGAAAGAGATGCCATTCTACAAATGGGTCAAACCCTTACCTTGTTTAAGATATTTGAAGGTGGAGAATATAGGGCTTGGATTCTTTGCTCCGACTAGTCTATGAATCCACAAGTAATGAGAGTCGAGATGGTCACTGTTGAGAGTCGAGATTCGATATGGGTCAAGCCCTTACCTTGTTTAAGATCTTTGCTCCAATAGGTTGAGAGTCAAGATTCGATAGATTTTGTGCAGATGGTCACTGTTGATCATCTGATTCTTGTCATAATGGCAGTTTCGTAATTATCCATATCTTCAGGGGTCATTAGGTAGTTTGTCACTTTCAGAATATATTATTACTATTTTTCTAAAAAAAAAAAATCCATAATTTTCCTAACAATTCTTCATCCCTTCTTGGTCATTCTTAAGACTATTGTCTTTGATCAATCCTCTTGATTTCTTTTCTTGCATTCTTTGGGTCTTACATGGATGACTTTTCTTCATTTTTTGGGGTGTTACATTGGATAAGGAAGGATAAGTAGGTAAACAAAGAAATGTGAAAAACCATATTGCCCCTAAGGATATCTAACTATGGTTCATGACCTAAAGGACCTCCAAATGCTATTAAATTATGTGGTAGACCTTATTCTGTGATGTCTAAAGATGTGGTGATGTTTGAAAGTTATTGGAACACGTTGATTAGCAAAACCAAGAATTAGAGCTAAAATGACCAAAATGCCCCTAGGACTACTTATTTAAATTCAAGGTCTATATGTGCTCCAAATGACTTGCTACTTCTTTTAAGGCCTATTCGTAAGGACAAGGAGTTATGTTCAACCGTTCAAGTTCATTAGAGCAAGCTTGGAACCTAAAGCAAGTTAGGACCAAAGAAATACCTCAAGACACAAAAGTCAAGACCCTTTTAGAATCCTGTAAGGAATTCATTATGAATCTATGACCTTCTAGAACAACCCATGTTTGTTATTACGATGTATTCATATGTTTACGAATGCATGTTATAACTTATGCCTCAAGGAATTATGAAGCTTAGAAACTTACAAGATTGAGAATCAAGAACAATATCATACAAGCTCTACAACTACCAAAGCAAGAAGAATGTTAGATACCACTCAAGGATAAGGGACCAAGGTTTTAAAACTCATAAACTCAAGAACAAATCATAAGACCTCCCACGGTACAACATGTTCTTGACTCAGACTACGCTAGTTGGAACGTATGAAGCCTTGAGCGTAGGTATTCAGATTATGCCGCTTGGAAAGCATGAAGTCTTCAACATAGGTATTCATGTCATACCATAGGGCAAGCACTAGGTGCATGATTTCAGACTACTCTTCTTGGAACGCATGAAGCCTTGAGCGTACGTATTCAGACTATGCTGCTTGGAACGCATGAAGTCTTGGGCATAGGTATTCAGACTGTATCATAGGGCAAGCCCTTGATGCAGAATTAGACTACATCTCTTGGAAAATAAGAAGCCTTGGATGTAGGTTTTCAGACTATGCCACTTGAAATGCATGAAGCCTTGGGCATAGGTTTTCAGAGCATATCGAAGGGCGAGCCCTGAGGTGCGAGTTAAGACTGTGTCGCTTGGAACGCATGAAACCTTGGACACAGGACATCAGGTTCATGTCTGATACCGTAAATCTTAAGGGTAGTGTCTTGGAGAAAGAACCAAGTGTTGGGTTTTATGTCCTAAAACTCATAGTTTGTAAACAAAAACATATTTTGTTTTCAATAAAGTTATTATTGTTGTTTATTCAGTAAAGATTGTTATTGAATAAAGTGAACTTTACGATCATTAATCTAAATCCAATAAACTAAGAACACTCTGGCTATAGTATGATTAGTTCAAGTATATAGTCAAAATGATCTATAGTATAAGGATAAGGCTGAGTACCTTATTCAAGGGACACTATGGATGCGGCCCATTTTTGTATATGATATAAACAATGTGATCACTAAATTGTACATGTGGAGCCATGTGAGTGGGGGCATCCTATGCAATGAGTATTGCATAAGATCAGACAATGAAGAAAACCACTCTCACTTTATAATGTCGTTTACTGTTGAGACTGATTTTCTTTTCATTCGATAACCTAGGTAACTCGGTTTTAATCCTGAGCTAACCATGAACTCCTATTTATTCGGAATTATCCTTAGATTTGCATGGGTGAGAGTGGCTCTAGTTCGCCGACTCAATAGGCCTCCCATTTTCGGGGTAAGACTGGGTGAATGGCTGGGGACGTGGGGTGCAAGATGGAATTCACTCCTACCCACTTTTAGGGATAGAAGAAAGGTAGTTCCCTTAAGCGTTAACTCCAAGTCTTGAACAAGGGGCCCCACCATCTCATTGGCCTGAGAGGGATTCGGTTTACTGGTTGGACCACAAATGATATGAACCAAGAGACATCAATCATACAATATACTTCAATGAAGATGTGAAGAAAAGGTTGTCAAAATTATCAAAAAGATGTTTCAACTCATGCTACATTGAAGAAGAATGAAGTTTGATTGTTGTAAATTTTGGGTGGGTTACAATTTAGAGTAATTTAAAGTTATTGTATTTTAAGATTTTTTAGGTTACATTTACATAATGACTCATTATGGCCATTAAGTATGAATATTACAACTCTTAGGAATGCCTTTAGTAGTTTCATTTTGAGGCTATATAAAGCCACGTATGTTGTATTTGTAAGAAGACTTGGAAAATATAGTAAAAGAAGCATTTGTGCTTTTCTTTAGCTAATGGCTAAGTTTCTTTGCAATTCTATGTAGTTTAGATTGCTGTAGAATCATTGAAGCTCGACATGATCAATCTTGCTTGTGGAGTGATTCGAATCTCAAATAAGTGTTTGAGATATTTGATCAACAAGAGTCATTCAAGCTAGACATGATCGATCTTGCTTGTGGAGTGATTCGAATCTCAATCAAGTGTTCTTGCCTTGAGATATTCGATCAACAAGGTAATCTGAATCTTACTCTCCTTGTAGTTGATTTCCTTATCTTATCAACAAACCGATTGTTCATTAGACAAAAGGAGAGAATCTGAGATATTTAAATAAAATTTAAATATCTTAATCAATTATGTGTCGGAATTGATTGGGATTGGCATTTGAATTAATATTAAAGATTAATTAAATAGTTTAATTAATCATTTAATGTTACTTTAATTTGAAATTCATTATTCAAATTAATTGTTGAATTAAAATGAAGAAAGTCAAAATGTTGACTTGATTTAATGGAAAAATCCATGTTAGTGGAATTTTGAGGTGTCAAAATTTGGTTTAACCAAACTTGCATGCTTGCTAAATAAACCCCACAAGTTTGAGTGGAATTTTGAGTGTCAAAATTTGGTTAACTCAAACATGCATGCTTGCCACATAATCCCAAACATTTGAGTGGAATTTTAAGTGTCAAAATTTGGTGATCTCAAATTTGCATGAACATGCAAACATGACTCTTTAAATAGAGTGATCATGGTACATGGAAGGTCTTCTTCTTCTTGGTGAAAAACCTTGAGAAAAACCTCTCACTAACACTCTCTTCATATATACAAAATCCCTCCCAAGTTTAGTCACTCATCGGATTCCACAATCCCGTTCTAAGGCCGGAGGATAGTGGAGAAGACACTAGTGGTGGTTCGAAACTGGTTCATGAGGAAAAAGAAGTTTGAACTACAAAAGGTTAGTATTCAAACTCATTAAGTTTTAATACTTATGAACATGCTAATTATTTACTATAATTGATGTTCTAAAAGTGCCTAAGATCCAAATTGCTTCCGCATGTGTTATATTAACACCATCACCAAGAACCGAACAAGAACTTAGAAAGTACCAAGTATAAGAGAATGATTAAGGACTATAACATGGATCAAGAACAAAGTTCTAAGGAAGAAACCAATAATCAAGAACCATAGTACTAAAGCCCTTAAAGGATAACCAAGGTTTTAGAGTCCAAGGACCAAGATCTTCAAGAAAGATCATGATAAGAACCATAAGTCAAGAACAAAACTAATGGGCCTAAGTAATTAGGTGGAGGACTGTACGACCATAACATAAAATTAATTTCTATATTATACTTTTACATTTTTAATTCAAAATTTTAGAAAGAATAACCCATAATGAGTTTCGAGCATATATTTTTCAATTTAAAAAATAACAGGTCAAAGATCACTGTTCTATTTTTATTATAAACAATGTAACAATAGAAAAAAATATAAAAAGAAAATAATTAATTAATAATAACTCCTCCCCTGAAATATTCAACAAATTCCTTCGCACACAACCATATGTTACAAAGAAAAAAAAAAAAAAAAAAAAAAAAAAAAAAAAAAAAAAAAGTTAGAAATAGAAACAAATGGGTTCATTTATTTATTTATTTATTTATGGGTTATTACGGATCAACTCTTATCTTCCACTACACTCTTTTTCAACTATAAAAAGTGAAACAAATCACGCACAAATGTGTTCATACCCATCTCTTTTGGTCATGATTGATAATCAAAAAAACTATATGAGATGCAACATTGTATTAGAAGGATTTTGACCTAGAGTAAAGGTAAGGTAGAGCCTTGGGCTTGGCCTAGAGTAGGTAAACCAAGAAATGATGCAAAATGACCATATTGCCTCTAAAGATATCTAACTACAGTTCATGACCTAGAGGACCTCTAAATAAAATTAAATTATGTGGTACACCTTATTCTGTGATGTCGGATGATGTGATGAAGTTTGAAAGCCATTGGAATACCTTAAGTAGCAAAACCAAGAATTAGGGGTGAAATGACTAAAATGCCCCTTGAAGTACTTATTAAAAGTCCAGGTCTATACGTGCTCTAAATGACTTGCTACTTCTTATAAGTCCTATTCCTAAGCACAAGAAGATATGTTCAAGAGTTCAAGTTGATTATAGCAAGCTTGAAACCTAAAGCAAGTTAGGACCCAAGAAATGCCTAAAGGAGATACTTAAAGACTCAAGACCCTTCTAGAGCCCTCTAAGCAATTCATTATGAATCTATGATCTTCTAAAACAATTCATGCTTGTTATTACGATGGATTCATATGTTTACAAATGGATGTTACAACTTATACCTCAAGGAATTATGAACCTTAGAAACTTACAAGACTGAGAACCAAGAACAATACCGTACAAGCTTTACAACTACCAAAGCAAGAAGAATGCTAGGTACCACTCAAGGATAAGGGACAAAGTTCCTAAAACCAAGAAACTCAAGAAAAACTCCTAAGATGTCCCACGGTGAAACATGTTCTTGACTCAAACTACGCTAGTTGTAACCAGAGTTGCTTCCAGAATCGTCCAGCAGAAGAAAATCAATCGTTTCTTCACATCCAACTATTTGAATGACAGCAATTTGGATATGTTTAACAAGACTCAAGGTTGTATAGACCCAACGGTTAAAGTTGAAAATCAATGTCGGTAGCTCCCTCATCGGAGAAGATATTTCTGACACAAATTTTAGAAATGTTTAAAATAAAAAATGAGAAAATTCACAACAACTCTGGAACAATCAATGGCAGTACAAGCTTGATCCATAAATATGAAGTTATGGGTAATGTTTTAAGCCAAGAATCAAGTAATGAGGATTCCTAAACTTGGAGTTTGAAGCTTTTAAATTATGGGTTAATCTTCCTCAAATTTCTTCTAAATTCGAGGGTTGTGGTTAATCATTTTTCGTCCTACCAACTCCTACACATTCCATATGGAATTTTCAACAAGTTTCGTGAAGGAATCGTATAGTGAAAAGCTCTAGAATCGGTAGCCCCAAATAAAGGCGAGAAGCATGTTTTCCGGCGAACTTTGGAAGGTTTTAAGTCAAGCTACATACCACGACATGATGGTGTTACTATAACACGTGCGGAAGCAATTTGGATCTTAGGCACTCTAAGTACATTAATTATAGTAAATTAGCTAGCATGTTTAAAAGCATTGAAACTCAATGAGTTTGAATACTAACCTTTTGTAGTTCAAATTCTTTTTTCCTCACGAACTGGTTTCGAACCACCACTAGTGTCTTCCCTACTATTCTCTGTCCTTAGAACGGGATTGTGGAATCTGGTGAGTGACTAAACTTGATAGGAATTTAGTATATGTAAAGAGAGAGTTTTGAGAGATTTTCTCAATGTTTTTCGAGCAGAATTTCCATGTACCTTATCACTCTATTTATCGAGTAATGCACATGTACCTTGATCACTCTATTTATAGCGTCATATTTGCATGTTCGTGCAAACTTGAGGTTACTAAATTTTGACACTCAAAATTTCACTCAAATTTATGTGATTACGTGGCAAACATGCAAGTTTGGTTAAATCATATATTGACACTCAATATTCCACTAACTCAAACATGGATTTTTTTATTAAGTGAAGTCAACATTTTGACTTTCTTTATTTTAATTCAACAATTAATTTAAATAATTAATTTCAAATCAAAATAATATTAAAGGATTAATTAAACAATTTAATTAATATTTAACGTTAAATCAAATGCCAAACCCAATCAATTCCGACACATTTTGATTATGAATCCATATTCATAATTAAAATATTTAAATCTTATTTAAATATCTCCAATTCTCTCTTTTTGTTTAATTCATAATTAAAACAAAATGTGGTTAAATATATCAATATATATATGTAGTGCATATTCCTTAATTTGAATTCAAACACATCGAACTCACTCGTCACAATATTCTAAGGTTTAGTACGATATGAGCTAGCAGGGGGACCAAATGGACCTATAGATCATGGGTTCAAACGATCCAAGATTAACCAGCTAAACTCATTAACCTTGTTAACCAACATTCGTTAACTACTAGGTCACTCAACTATAGCCTAGTAGTTGCACTGCCCTCACTATATATATATTTTTGTCAATTTGATATAACCATGATTAGTAAGTCGGTCCTTCACATGTTGTTCGTAGCCAGAGCTGGATCAATTTACTATTTTACCCCTAAAGTTACTTCTTATTCCTTAAGTCCCACTGATCCTCTAATAAACAATTGGTTTGTGGTCCAACCACCAAATCGAATCCCTCTCATTGGTAGGGACCTTGTTCAAGACCTCGAGTCAGTACTTAACAACCTCTCTACTATCCCTAAAAGCGGGTAGGAGTGAATTCCATCTTACACCCTATGTCCCCAGCTATTCACCCAGTCTTACCCCTGAAATGGGAGGCTTATTGAGACGGCGAACTCGTTTCACACTCACCCATGCAAATCTAAGGTTAATTCCGAATAAACAGGAGTTCATAGTTAGCTCAGGATTAAGATTGAGTTATCTAGGTAATCGAACGAAAAAATCAGTCATAATAGTAAACGACATTATAAAGTGAGTGGTTTTCTTCATGGTTCGATCTTATGCAATACTCATTGCATAGGACGCCACCACTCACGTGTCTCTACATGTACAATTTAGTGATCACATTGTTTATATCATATACAAAAGTGGGCTGCATCCATAGTGTCCCCAAAATAAGGTACTCAGCCTTATCCCTGTACTATAGATCATTTTGACTATATACTTGAACTTGATCCACTCTTATGTCTCTACATATAGTTCAAGTACTCATACTATAGTCAGAGTATTGTTAGTTTATTGGATTTAGATTAATGATCGTAACATTCACTTTATTCAATAACAATCCTTACTGAATAAACATCAATAATAACTTTATTGAAAACAGAATATGTTTTTGTTTACAAACTATGAGTTTTAGGACATAAAACCCAACACGACAAGGTGTGAAATTGGCCTCTACTTCTTCCTTGAAACTTCATTAAACATTTCGTGAAGAAATTTAGTCCATTAGAGGCGTATATAGAGCAATTCAAAGGAAAAACCAGAGTGGTATGGTAAGAAAAATCGTGATTTTTCTAGTAACCATATGTTGACCTTTCTATAAATTTTGATCAATTTGAACCCCTTTCAGACAAGTTCTTATGAATTTCTTTATTGTTCCTAAAACTAGACTCAAAAGATGAATATATTAAAGATAATTTTGAATAATTCAGATACCGAAAGCTCAAGAATGAAAGTCCCGAACATCGACAATGAGGTAAGTAGCCACCTTGTACTTTACTTAAGAAATACTTGTTTTTATCGCTTGGATTTTCACATGAATCCTAAAACAAGTATGAATTAAGTATATATTAAAATAAAACTCAAAGAACCATGAGTTAAAGCCCTGAACCGATCAAATTGCTACGGATTTAAGTAACATTAAAATAACCAACTAGATGAACTTCGTTGCCTAAGAAATTTTAATGCTGAGCATATTACAGCATGTTGAGGTTCTACAAGAAATTTGGTGGTCATTGGATAAGGATAAGTAGGTAAACCAAGAAATGCTGAGTGTCACGGTCATGCCTGTCCAGGGCCTGTTGCCCATGGCCGCATGCCCATGACAAGCCAAACCCTTGTCATGTCTTTTCATTCTAGTGTTTGCCCATGGCCGCATGCCCATGACAAGCCAAACCCTTGTCATGTCTTTTCATTCTAGTGTTTTTCCCTTTGTAATTCTAGAGCGTATGACACCTCAAGAAAATCATGTCTAGGCCTGCTAGAACTAAAATGGCCCAGAATGTACTATAGGGGGATATGACTAGTCGTCAACTTCTCCCTACCCAAGGTTATATATGCTAAGCCGTTGTTATCTTTCTCTTGCTTGCTTATATAACGTCTCTTTCTAAAATCTCTCTTTCAAAAATCTCTCTCTCTCCTCGTTTTCTAAAACCTTCTTTTAAAACCGAGGCTAGAGGCTCGACCGTACGTCGCTTGGCCGTAGGCGACGCAAGAACAAATTGGCTTAACTCACTTGTCGCTGGAAAGTGAGTGCCGCACAATCGCTAGTCCGCTGCCTTCGAAAGTGAGATTGTGTCAAGTGGTATCAGAGCTTTGTTAGCTCCGTAACGTCATACAGACCGAAATCATGTCGACGACAAAGTCGACACCCAAAGCACAAGCCGATCGGCTTACGCTAATAGAGGAGGAAATGCTGTTCCTCAAAGAAGTCCCTGACACCCTCCATTTCCTGGAAACACGGGTGACCGAACTGAGTGAGAAAGTCGTCCAAGTCGACGCAATGGGCAACCGCCTAGACGGGTTGCCAATCGCAGAACTGTTGTTTCGAGTGACCTCGCTCGAAGAAAGAGTTGCTCCTACGAGCAGCCCAAAACCGTCTAATAGTCCGGATAGCTCTGTCGCACACAAAGAGGGACGTGGCGAAGAGTTCGACGTACTACAAAACACAATGATGAGTTTGTTCAATGGATTGGCTGATGAATTCAGATCAACAGTCGACGACCTCCAAGAAAGGATGTCCGCCATGAGCACTCGAATTGAAGTTACCATGAAAGCCGTGGAAGGTGTCGCGGCTGGACAAACTAATGCCGGATCCAACAAACTAAGGTTCCCAGACCCTAGAGCCTTCAAAGGGAATCGGGACGCCAAAGAGTTGGAGAACTTCATCTTTGACGTCGAACAGTACTTCAAAGCCACAACGGCTTGTACCGACGACAAGAAGGTGACTGTAGCTGCGATGTATCTCGTAGACGACGCCAAACTGTGGTGGCGTACGAAGGTGCAAGACATCGAGGATGGATTGTGCACCATTGACTCATGGGAGGACCTCAAGAGAGAGTTGAGGGAACAATTCCTCCCCGAGAACGCAGGACACATAGCAATGGAGAAAATAGTAGCCCTGAAACACACTGGAAACATACGGGACTACGTTAGACAATTCTCAACCCTGATGCTGGATATCAGGGGTACAGCAGAGAAGGACAAGGTGTTCTTCTTTATAAATGGTCTACAACCGTGGGCCAAAACAAAGATACATGAGAACAGGGTCCAAACCCTAGCTGCCGCAATGGCCTGCGCCGAAAGACTCGTGGACTGTGGGAACGAAGCAGGATCCCAAAGAAGAGCGACACTAGCCCCAAACAATGGGGGCAAACCATACCGACCACCAGGCCATCGAAATGGAAGCCCCAACAGATCGAATGGATGGACGGATAGACCTCCTCAGAACAATCAAGCGGGGACATCTCGAGGGCCTTACCACCAAAAGAACCACCCGACGACGCCTTTGCAATGCATGCTATGTAAAGGCCCCCACAAGGTATCCTACTGTCCTCATCGGGCCTCTCTCACTGCACTCCAAGTGTCCATTCAAGAGAGCAATGAGGCAAGAGTCGAGACTTTGCTAGACAAGAAAGAAGATCACGACAACCCCCGAATGGGCGCACTCAAATTCTTGTCAGCCCTCCAACGGAAAGTCGAACCGAAGGAGATAATAGAGAAAGGGCTTATGTTCGTAGATGCCACCATAAACTCTCGACTGAGCAAGAGCACTCTAATAGACTCTGGAGCAACCCACAACTTCATTGCTGATCAAGAAGCCAGAAGATTGGGACTCACCGTAGGAAAAGACCCGGGGAAGATGAAAGCCGTCAACTCCGAGGCCTTGCCTATTGTGGGAGTTTCCAAAGGAGTCCCCTTCAAAATAGGGGATTGGACTGGAGAGCTAGACCTTGTCGTGGTTCGCATGGACGACTTCGATGTGGTACTTGGGATGGAGTTCCTCCTAGAACACAAAGTCATCCCAATGCCATTGGCGAAATGCTTGGTGATCACCGACCGTAACCCCACAGTAATACCTGCAAGCATCAAGCAACCAGGTAATCTTCGGATGATCTCGGCCATACAGCTGAAAAGGGGACTCGCACGAGAGGAACCTACCTTCATGGCCATACCACTGATAGAAGAGGCAACCACCGAAGAGACTGTCCCAGAGGAAATCAAGGATGTATTAGACAGCTATACCGACATAATGCCAGAGAGTCTACCACAAACACTACCACCTCGTCGAGGCATTGACCACGAAATCGAACTCCTCCCCGGGGTTAAGCCGCCCGCAAAGAATGCATATCGGATGGCTCCACCCGAGCTAGCCGAATTGAGGAAACAACTAGACGAGTTGCTGAAGGCGGGATTCATTCGCCCGGCAAAGGCCCCTTATGGAGCCCCCGTACTATTCCAGAAGAAGAAGGATGGGACGTTGCGTCTGTGCATAGACTATAGAGCCTTAAACAAGGTGACAGTACGCAACAAATATCCTCTGCCGATAATATCTGACTTGTTCGACCAACTTCACGGGGCCAAGTACTTCACGAAATTGGACTTACGATCGGGATATTATCAAGTACGTATTGCCGAAGGGGACGAACCCAAGACGACGTGCGTAACAAGATATGGGGCCTTCGAATTCCTAGTAATGCCCTTTGGCTTGACAAACGCCCCAGCTACGTTCTGCACGTTGATGAACCAGGTTTTCTACGAATACCTGGATCAGTTCGTCATAGTATACCTCGACGACATTGTTGTTTACAGCACAACCCTCGAGGAACACAAAGTGCACTTGAAGTTAGTGTTTGACAAGCTCCGGCAGAATCAGCTGTATGTGAAGAAGGAGAAATGTGCATTCGCACAAACATGCATCCACTTCCTTGGACATGTCGTCAGATGTGGACAAATCAGTATGGATAGCGACAAGATAAAAGCTATCCAAGAATGGAAGGTTCCTACTTCCGTATCTGAGTTGAGGTCCTTCTTAGGACTAGCCAACTACTATAGGCGGTTCGTCGAAGGGTTTTCACGACGAGCCGCCCCATTGACAGAGCTGT
The DNA here is from genome assembly GCF_057944985.1 of Cucurbita pepo subsp. pepo. Classification (NCBI taxonomy): domain Eukaryota; kingdom Viridiplantae; phylum Streptophyta; class Magnoliopsida; order Cucurbitales; family Cucurbitaceae; genus Cucurbita; species Cucurbita pepo. The sequence continues at coordinate 4,374 of NW_028257911.1, read as the reverse complement.
TGAAGAAAGACCACCCTTGGTCGTGGTCGAATGATTGTCAAATGGCCTTTGAAAATCTGAAAACAACCATGACGAGGGGTCCTGTCCTCGGGTTGGTTGACGTCACAAAGCCATTTGAAGTGGAAACCGATGCTTCCGACTTTGCTCTCGGTGGGGTCCTTATTCAAGAAGGCCACCCCATCGCTTATGAAAGTCGAAAGCTCAACGATGCCGAACGAAGATACATTGTCTCCGAGAAAGAAATGCTGGCTGTAGTCCACTGCCTTCGAGTCTGGAGACAGTACCTCTTAGGATCGCAGTTCGTAGTGAAGACGGATAACAGCGCCACTTGCCACTTCTTTGATCAACCAAAATTAACAGCAAAACAAGCCCGGTGGCAGGAGTCGTTGGCTGAATTCGACTTCAAGTTCGAACACAAAGCGGGAAAGAGTAATCAAGCAGCCGACGCGCTGAGTCGGAAGGGCGAACATGCGGCCCTGTGCATGTTAGCCCATATTCATTCAAGTAAGATCGACGGATCGATGCGCGACATCATCAAGGAACATTTACACAAAGACCCATCGGCCAAAGCCGTTGTCGAACTAGCTAAGGCTGGAAAGACACGGCAGTTCTGGGTTGAGGGGGACCTCCTGATAACCAAAGGAAACAGATTGTACGTCCCAAGAACGGGGGAACTGAGGAAGAAGCTCATTCAAGAATGTCACGACACCTTATGGGCCGGACACCCGGGATGGCAAAGAACATACGCCCTAATAAAGAAGGGGTACTTCTGGCCAAACATGCGAGATGACATCATGCAATACACCAAGACGTGCCTCATCTGCCAACAGGATAAGGTCGAGAAAGCCAAAGTCTCTGGACTCTTGGAACCTCTACCTGTGCCAACAAGACCCTGGGAAAGTGTATCTCTGGACTTCATAACACACCTCCCAAAAGTCGGGGAATATGACGCCATCTTGGTTATTGTGGACCGGTTCTCAAAATATGCAACGTTCATCCCCACTCCCAAATTATGTTCGGCGGAACTCACAGCCCAACTGTTTTTCAAACACGTTGTAAAGTTATGGGGCATTCCGTCGAGCATCATCAGTGACAGGGATGGCAGATTCATTGGGACATTCTGGACTGAGTTATTCGCTTTCTTGGGAACAACCTTGAACATCTCCTCGAGTTATCACCCTCAAACCGATGGACAGACAGAACGGTTCAACTGCTTGCTCGAAGAATACTTACGTCACTTCGTCGACGCTCGCCAAAAGAACTGGATACAATTGTTAGATGTCGCCCAATTTTGCTTCAATTGTCAAACAAGCTCGTCTACAGGGAAGAGTCCCTTTGAAATTGTAAGTGGACAACAACCGGCCTTACCCCATATTATTGATCATCCTTATGCAGGAAAAAACCCTCAAGCACACAACTTTACAAGAGAATGGAAGCAGACGACAGATATAGCCCGAGCATATTTAGAGAAGGCTTCCAAGCATATGAAGAAATGGGCGGACAAGAAGCGTCGCCCCCTTCATTTCCGTGCAGGAGATCAAGTCCTTATCAAGCTGAGACCAGAACAGATCAGATTTCGTAGCCGAAAGGACCAGAGATTAGTTCGTAAATACGAAGGCCCGGTTGAAGTCCTTAAAAAGATTGGGGCTACCTCCTACCGAGTTGCACTCCCCGCATGGATGAAAATTCACCCCGTCATTCATGTGAGCAACTTGAAGCCCTATCACCCTGATCCAGACGACGACCATCGAAATACAACCACAAGACCGAGCATCGATCTGAAACAAAAAGAAACAAAGGAAGTGGAAGAGATCCTAGCCGACAGGGTTAGGAAGATAGGAAGACCTGTACGGACGATTCGTGAATTCCTTGTCAAATGGAAGAATCTCCCTACAGAGGAAACAAGCTGGGAACGCGCCGAAGATCTGAACTCCGCCGCCACCCACATCGCAAGGTATGAAAGTAGTCGGTTGACGGGGACGTCAACCAATTAGGTGGGGGAGGATGTCTCGGTCATGCCTGTCCAGGGCCTGTTGCCCATGGCCGCATGCCCATGACAAGCCAAACCCTTGTCATGTCTTTTCATTCTAGTGTTTGCCCATGGCCGCATGCCCATGACAAGCCAAACCCTTGTCATGTCTTTTCATTCTAGTGTTTTTCCCTTTGTAATTCTAGAGCGTATGACACCTCAAGAAAATCATGTCTAGGCCTGCCAGAACTAAAATGGCCCAGAATGTACTATAGGGGGATATGACTAGTCGTCAACTTCTCCCTACCCAAGGTTATATATGCTAAGCCGTTGTTATCTTTCTCTTGCTTGCTTATATAACGTCTCTTTCTAAAATCTCTCTTTCAAAAATCTCTCTCTCTCCTCGTTTTCTAAAACCTTCTTTTAAAACCGAGGCTAGAGGCTCGACCGTACGTCGCTTGGCCGTAGGCGACGCAAGAACAAATTGGCTTAACTCACTTGTCGCTGGAAAGTGAGTGCCGCACAATCGCTAGTCCGCTGCCTTCGAAAGTGCGATTGTGTCACTGAGCATACTACCAACGGTTCATTACCTAGAGGACCTCCAAATGCTATAAAATTCTATGGTACACCTTATTCTGTGATGTTCGAGGATGTGGTAAAGTTTCATAACTATTGGAACATGTTAAGTATCAAAACAAGCCTACTTTTGAATCCTAGAACAAATGCAAAATCTAAGCAATATTTGGGTAACATAACCATTACCTCATATACTACAAACTCTGAAAATACTCTACAGGTTCTTTCCTATTATTGACTTTACTCCCTTCCCTGTTTGATGTTAACTTCTTGACAGTAATAGCTTGTCCAGAATGCATCACTGGCTTGTATACAGTCCCTCCATAAGCACGTCTCGTGAAAAGTAATAGTGGCCTCAATTAAATCTTGGGAAGAAAAACTTTCCTTAGGGTAAATAGACATCCGAATCCATAGATTTTCTTTCCTTGTTTTGCACCATTTCGAATGGATGTCTCATGCAATATAAGATGATCATAATTAGAACGATAGAAACTCCACCTACCTTAAAAGATGGAGACGATGAATGTCCATTGCAGTTGTCAAGAGGTCCACCATAGAGCCCCTCTTTGTCAATGAATCTACTAGTGGGCATGTTCTGAAAAAAAAATTATTGAAGGGATCGGATGTCTCATGTTATGCTATATTGCTATGCTGTAGTAAAATTAGTAGATTTTGTACTCACTAAATTTATGTAATACATATAATATTACAATTATTAGAACAAAAATATATTTATCCATATAATAATTAAAAAAGATGTTAAAGTAATATTCTTGTCAATTTATCTCAAGTTCCATTTTATTTTACTTTTTCTTTTCTTTTTTACTTTGAATTTATTAAATTTTGTTGAATAAGTAATTTATGAAAAAACAATACTATGTTAATGAGTGTCACTTCTGAGTAAATTATAGGTACATGAATCACCTAAGATCACATCCTTATAAGAGCGACCGTGAGGATAAGATGACTAAGAAATGTTTAAAAGACTTGAAAGTCACTACCTATACAACCAAGGAGCACCTTCCCTTATGCTAGCTCAATCATAGGACCACATGGTTAAGCATGCTTTACTCGGAGCAATTATATGTTGGGAGATCTTTTAGAAATTTTCCTAGGATGCATGTGAATGAGAACAAAGCATGTTGGAAAGACTACATTGGTCTATCGAGATAGTTTTCATGCCTCGAATCGAGTATCCACTACAACATTAAAAAAAAAAAAAATTGTAGGTGAAATATGTGAGGATAAAACATATTTCCTCACATATTTCATCATGTTTGTTTTTCTTCTATGTTTTGCTTCACCATTTTCACTTTTCCCACTTTTATTATTTTCACTTTTTCCATTTTCATTTGATAAATATGGATTTCCACTTTCATCTAATTATTTATATGTACATTAAGAATTGTATTTTGAATATGTAAATTAAGCTAGGATGACAGAGCTCATGTAAATTGTTAGGGCTCAAGTCATTAAGCGTAGGAATGGTATCAGAGCCAGCCTCTCATTTTTTGTGATGGAAGAGGAGTTACTCGATCTTTAAGAACGAAAGTGTAAACCAGGAGGATGATAAGAGAGATTCAGAAGAAATTGGAGTATGTGATAGCTGAGCGAATAGCCCTTTGTGTTCCAGGTGGTAAGACGCGGGAAGCGCAGTAAGTCCGTTGGCAAGCTTGGGTGCTTAGTCGTATGAAAAATTCTGAAGAAAATCTTATCTACAACCTGACACCTTTATCAGAGACAAAACAAAGATTGACAACTTGTCAGGCACACAGTGAAGGCTCAGACGTGAATTATCAGTGTTTGTAAATTATTAGTCTTTTAAATTA